>NC_091745.1:37280627-37370627 GCF_043380555.1 Nothobranchius furzeri | reverse complement strand
CTGCAGGTGTAGGTGCGTCCGGAGTCGCTGTCTTCAGGAATGATTGGAAGCATGCTGACAGCTGTCTCCCTCTTCCCATCCTCCATTAGTGACTGTAGAAGTGGACCACAACAACACAGCAGCTCAAACACCGGAAATCAGCCCAGTGTTGCACAAAACAAGCCACCGTGTGATCCCACACCTCACCACAGGCCTTACTTTTTCACGTGCCAAGCATTAAAATTGCTCTCCTGTGCTTTGGCATGTCAGGTAAATCACGTATTTTATGATGCAGCAGAGGATATTGTGCTGTTCCCACATTTCTGGGAGTGTTCCCCCGTCAGCGCTCCTTGTTTGTCATCATCTTTTAAATCTATTTACTGCTCAGAAATCAATACTTCTAAGTGAGCAAAAGGTGTAGATTCTCAGGATACGGCTGACTGCTCCCTCACTTTCTCGGTTTCTCACACACACCTGAAGAGACGAGAGAGGAAGGAAAAGACTCCTGCAGCGGCCACATTGACGGGAGTCTTTGTTTTGGGTGGTGGCGGTGAGAGAAGTGTCACACATCTCTGAAAAGCTGAACCTTTTCTCTTGACAGCCGAATCAATGGAGAAGGTCTTTCACTTCCTCCACACACACATAAAGCATTTTTATGCAGGATCAGATCACATCGCTCACTGTCGCCAACGCTCACTAGGAAAGAGCTTTGTCTCTGACCTCAGCATCAATTGGGGAAGATTCTCGGTTTTCCACAACGCCGCCTCACTGGCTACCTCTAAATTAATGCCCATCTCACTCCCCTCCTCCCCACTCCAACCCTAGTACTGCCCTCCTTCCTCTCACTGCAGGCTTTTGCTTCCTTAAACGCGCCGTTTAGCGTCGTTTAGCGTGGTCAGAGAGCATGAAGAATGTGACACTTTCCCAGCCGCGGCTGGCTCCGGCTCTGGCGCATCCCCCCTTTGTGTCTCCACATTGTTGTGGGTGATCTCCTCTGCAGAAGCTCTACTGTATGAAACACTCATGCCTGTCTGAGCTTTGGCATGCTCCAGTTATGCTGTAGTGTGGCTGCATTAGCGAGCGAAGGGGAGGTAGAAGGGAAGGGAGGAGTGGGGGGGTTGTGGAGGAGGAAGAGAAGAAGGTGGGGGGTCAGGCGTGAGTGGAAGTGGGAGGGGGACTGCAGAGGGTGAGAGAACAAATCTTGCAAGGAAAGGGTGGCGATAGATTCATAAAAAACATCTGAGATGAGAAGAAAGACAAGAATGGGAGTAAATAAGTGACTGAGTGTCATAACAAGAGAGAGGAAACGTTGTTGTTTCCGATTGCTGCGCGTTTATCCCCGCCCACTGCTTCCCTCAGCAGCACGGCACTGGTGTTTGTGACTGGATGGGAAGCAGCCGGCTTGGATGGGCTCTTGCTGTACCTTGGAGTAAATGGCAGACTCCATGACCTCGCCGTCTCTGTACCAGGTGATCTCTGCGGCGGGTTTGGCTCCCGAGGCTCGGCAGGTGAGGTTGTGAGGCGTGTGGGCCTTTAGGCGCACAACGGGACCGCCTTCTACCACAGGGTCCGAGGGAGGAACTGTGGAGAAAACACACACACACACACACGCACACCAGTTACAGCACTGGGCGAGCACAGGAATCAGCTGTTGCTCTTTGCTCGGTGTCGGTTAACTAGACGTAGTTTTAGCCACGAGAACAGACCAAGAACAGCTGTTATTTGGGCAGAAAACAGAAACACTCAGCCTTATTTATTTCCTTTCTTCAGACTAACATTATTACTCTATTTGCTCCTACTGTTGCGGAGTGATGTTTCAGCTGAATTGCTTATTTGTTCATTTATTTGCATGGTTTCGCACGCGCCACCGGCAAGCCGAGCGTGCCACCCCTGATGAAGGCGTCTATCTCCCCAACCAATGAGAGCAGGCATGAACATGGGGTTTGTGCTGGCCTTTCTGGCACCCTCCACCGAACCAATTTCACCGCGTGCATCTGAATTGTCAGAGGTCCTTCCGTTGCAGCGGCACGAACACTAATGGAATCCGAGTGCTAGGTGATTTTAATTTCCATGCCGATTCCCCTGACTGCACTCCCACCGTTGACTCCTGTGACTGTGCGGGATTGCTTTGGTCTCATCTGGCCACATTGATTTGCACACACACACACACACACACACACGCACGCACGCACGCACGCACGCACGCACACACACACACACACACACACACACACACACACACACACACACACACTACTGCCCCCTCCTTCCTGTTTGATGCTCATGTTTACACAAACTCTTCCTGGTTTCTCTCGTAAACCGGTGCCGTGCTCCTAACCACGCGGCCCTGTTGGAACCTGTATTTGTGCTAAACGATGACGTTTTTCAGCTCTTGTTCATATAAGCAGCGCTAGAGTTAAACACACGGCTGGTTTACGTCTGAAATGTTTTCCCTCTCAGTTTCTCCTCTTGACAGATGAAATTAGCTGCTGCAGTAATTCATCGACTATTGACAGGACTAATTAATGGAGTGATGTTCCTGTGCAAGCCACCAGATGCCAGCAGTGCTTTGCTGCGTCCCACACGATCTGTCACTCCTGATCCCCGGCACGCTGACTTCACCCCCTCCACTTCTGCGTGAAGATGTAGATCACTCACGTCACGTTAATGTAGAAAACCGCCTCGCGGTTGATAGATGTTATGGCTCACTGTAAAATGTGCTAACTGTGCAGATTTGGACTTTTGAGCGACTATGCAAGTGGTTTGTGACTGCAGCAATCACATTATCCTGGACCCGTACGGTCTTGATTATTGCCACTGAGAGTAGAAGCGTTTCCTTTTCCTTTTGCTCTGCACCCTTTAAAGACATCTTTGTTGGCAAGAAACTGGATTTATAATAACCAGAATCTTTTTATAGGTCAGGTCCAAGTCACACATGTTTCTTAACGTGTCACCCTTGACTCTCACACGAGTGTTTCTAGGTTTTTGCTTGTGTTACAGATGGATTTGTCAGCATGCTTTATGTGCTTTCTGGAGAAGTTTATTTTTTCCCCAGAGCTCAGCCAGACTGCCGGCCTTGGCACCGGGGCCGGCTGCGAGGATCACCAGTGAGATTTGCATCTTACCTTGAACAGTGAGCTTGGCACGGTGGGAGCGGAGCCCCGCCTGTGTAGCTTGACACTCATACACCGCGTCATCCGCCAGCTCTGCTGAATCGATCAGCAAGCTGTGCTCGCCTGATGGCGGGTCGCCCATTAAGGAGTAGCGCGTCCAGCCTGCATGAAGCCAGCACAGAGAACGGAGTTAGATGTGAACAATCCAAACCAACAACACACGCGCTGTGAAAGGCGAATAAGAAATAAACAGACTTGTGCACTGAACAAAGGCAAGGATGTGGAAAAGCTCTTTATGAGACACAAACCAAAAGCCCGTGGCACCTTTCAGAGCCGGGCATTGAGCTATTGTGCTAGCAGAGCAGCGTGAGGCAGGAACGCAACACGTGAGCAGGCTGCTGCATGAGGAGAGTGTCCTTTAAACACAGACACAATAAAAATGAGGTTGCTAAGGTCAAGAGGAAGCCTCTCTGCCTTCTCTCTACTCTGCTACACGTTTAAATGTCAGTGCGTGACAAAAGCCAATTGATTATCCTGCTTCCTACAAGACTCTTAAAATGCTAAGCAACAAATTAAAGTTTGGTGTGTGCAGCAGCAGCCGGTCTGTCAGCAGCGCATTCTTCCCCCGCCATTCATTTGTGTAAAACCTGGTGGCTTTGACAGAGAGGGAGCTGGCGTCTAATGAGACCTGGCATCGATCACAACAACACAGGAAACACACGGGGGGTACCTGGTAGGTCTCGCTCTCCACCCAAGGCGAGACCATCTTTGGTCCACTGCACCATTCCGCTGTAGCCCACGATGACACACGGCAGGGTCACCGACTGACCCGACACCACCACCTGGTCACGGGGCTGCTGGGAGAAGTAGGCCGCTTTGTTGGCTGCTGGGGTTCAAACAGAAAAAGGATCACGTGAACGATGAAGCTACAAAAGCAGCAACCAGACGAGAGGTCAACCGGATCCTCTTCCCGACACCCTTCTGGAGCCACCACCAGCATGCATGAAGGTACATCATGAGTAAGACGCCTCTGCGGTGCCAGATCAAGCTGAACTTTTGCTAGAAAAGCTGCAAAAATTACCATATTATGAGAAAGCACAGGCGGCCATGAGCCGGGCCGCTAATTTTTTTGATGTTGTCATGACACTCGCAGAGAGACTGAGCAAGGCTGACATGTGTGAAACTATTTTTCCCTTCCTAAGTGGAAGAGTCAGCAGCACCTCATAAGTTATTTACCCGTTTCTAAAGACCATATGCTTATAAGCTCACTGACATGGAGCAAACACACTTCTGGGGAGGAAAATCTGCCACTCTTTCACTCCGGCTTTTTTCTCTTTTCTTTGTAAAAATGGATGTTAAACAATCAAAACTCCATTAAAGTTCCCGGGGGAGTCATCCGTTTGAGCCCGCTGAAAGTCAGCGGAGACACCTGCTGCCGTTTCGCTGCTGTGTTTAAGTAAGGCACGCCGTCTCTCTCTGGATTGGCTGGCTTGTCTTCACACGCGCACACACACACACACACACACACACACACACACACACACACACACACACACACACACACACTCACATGCGTGAACGCGGATTTGGGGCTCCGACTGTTTGTGGCACTATGCTAAAGATTGAGAATTACAAATCCCACTGGCAGAGAAAGATGGCAGCACTCCAGAGGAAACAAATCCGCGGGGGAAAGCAGGAGGTGAGCGGGAGAGGCGGGTGGTTGTCTCTGATTTGGGAAAAAGACTTATTAAAAAAACTTCTCCCTTCTGCATCTCTATGTCTTTGTTGCTCGGTGAAGAATAGACGAAGAAAGATAAAGACGATGCCATTCATCCTACCCCCCCCCCCCCCCCCCTTTAACTGCTTCTCTTGGTGGGAGCCCTTAAACAGACAGCCCCCCCCCCTCCCCCCAAAAGGCAAAGAAAGCTTCTGAAAGGAGGGCAACATACGGCGGCCAGAGACGCGCTATTGTCCTCTTGTCCCTCTCTTTTAATAGGCCTCTTCATTTCTAATCAATCCTGCTAAATGCAAGTTTAATAGCTTTTCAATAGCAGCCCCCCCTCCCCAGAGGGGAGACGGGATTTTCTCCCTGTCTCACCCTTTTCTCTTTCCTCTCCTCTTTCCCCCTTTTTTTTCTCAGTTCTCTTTTCTTCCTTTATGAAAGGGGGGCTTCCGAGGTGGTTGGCAGTGTTTATCCTGCACTCAATTACCCACTTCATCTCCGGGTGCTCCATGGACCCAACCTCACCCCTTCTCTCCCTCGGCCTTGGCGCCCTCCCGCCTGTGTCACGCAGCAGCACAATTAAAGCTGCCAAACAGTGAGCTCATCAAGAACGTGAGTTCACTGCAACTCACCACAGTTCTCAGCCCCCCCCCCCCCCCCCCAAATACCAAGACTCACACACATCCATTGTGTTTTCCTCTCCATCTGGCCCAGAGGAGATATTAATTGGTGGCTGATCAGGAAAAACAGAGATACTCTCTCCTTGTGCACCATTTCCTTCTTGAGTTTTAAAAGGCAAATGAGCCGTGGGAGCAAAACAGGTAAACCTGTATGTGTGTCACGCAGTGTGGATCAAAAGAGACCAATTTGAGAGCATCAATGGGAAGTGTAACGTCTTCCAGCTCAGGTTATTAGGCATTTAGCGAAGGCTAGAATTTTCCCGTCATACTTAAAAAACAGAAAAACGCAGTTTTCACAGCCTGCCTGCCTTTTATGAGCCTCCTCTCTTGCAGCGGTGAGTTGGGTTTTTCCTCTGTGCTTGCAACAGAGCAAACATTGATTGCAATTAAGTACCTTGCCCAGAATATCTAAATGTTTACAATGGGCAATAATTCACTGCATTGGCTGATTGTTCAGATGGATTATATGCATTGAACTGTTTCTCTTTACCTCACCCACGTCCAATTTTTCACGCTCACAAATGGCAATTAACGCCACGCGCGTGCACACTTATATATACACCGCCGTGCAAATAAAAACTACAGGGCAAGTAGAGAATGTTTTCACGCCATATAAGTGATTCATGGCTCTCCAGATGCCTTATTGAAAGTGCTGAACAGAACATCTCCACTGGCTAATGACTCATGCCTGATTCCTTTAATTCCTCCTTGCTGAATTAGACGATTGTGTGACGGTGTATTAGCAGCTTAATCACATGAATGTGTTCCTGACGTGGAGAGAGGAGGAACACAACCAGACAAAGAATTAGTGAAGAAGAAGTCGAAAGCTGTGGGTGTGAAGAGGCTTGTTCTCTGTGCTGCAGTGTCACACACCCGTACTCGGGTGCATAAACACACATGTGCACGCGCGCACACACACACACACACACACACCACAGTTTTAAGCAGAGGTGTGACATTGTGGCATCATCATGTCATCTCCATGTCATGTTTTTGTTCTGCTCAGCAACTGAACCGGGTTCATTCACTGTGCTGACTGAAATCACCTGGTTTTGTTGCTGAGCAGAACAAGAACATGACATGGAGATGACTTGGTGACGCCACGATGTCACACCTCTGGTTTTAAGTGTTTTTCTTCACCAGACTAAACGAAGAGCTCGTATCTTGGCTGCAACTGAGTCACATTTGAGAAAAAAAAGAGTTCGATCTCCTTGAAATTCAACCATTCCTCCTGCTTGTTTACTGGACAGGCTCTCCCGTGCAGGTAGAGCGGCGTGAATGTCGTAGTCTCAGATAACACTCGGACTTTCTAGACTCGGAGCAAAGTGGAAGTTTGGTGTTTGAAACCGGGTTTCATCCATTCCACAGCAGGTTAACTCAGAACACACAGTGATCCGAGCAGAAATATTCATCTGTTAGTTGTGCTACAAATACCCACAGAGCTCTTAGTGAATACAACTCTAATGTAAAATTAACAAACGCGTAAATCTGTGATTTACGTCAGCCACTGACATAATTCAGTGTTTTTTTTTAAATGACAACAATCCCCGTTGGTGTTTGATGCTTGAGTAGGCTCCTCAGTGTTCGGATAGGATGTTCATTTTTTATAACCTACTTGGAACGCTGCTTCAAAAGATCCAAGCTGTTGCTTTAACGTATGCAAGTCCTCTCCAATAAAGAATGTGCAACATTTACCTGCTTCATGTGTAATGTGCTCACTTTTTATCCTCTGAGTAACGAGACTGGATCACATTCAGAGGGTAGCATCTATACAAATCAGAGTTTCTCTGATGCTGTGTGTGTGTGTGTGTGTGCGCGTGTGTGTGCGTGTGTGGGTACGTGTGTGTGCGTGCGTGTGTGTGTGTGTGTGTGTGTGTGTGCATGCGTGCGTGTGCGTGCTTGTGTGTGTGTGCGCGCGCGCGTGTGTGTGTGTGTGTGCGTGCATGCGTGTGCGTGCTTGTGTGTGTGCGCGCGCGTGTGTGTGTGTGCGCGTGCATGCGTGTGTGTCAAGGGCGTCATTTTGTTTTCAGAATTGCTGGGGACAATAACCATACACTTGGGTGGGGTTTAAAAATTGCTGGGGACAATAAAGTAGGCTAGCACAGGGGTCGGCACCCCGCGGCTCTGGAGCCGCATGCGGCTCTTCCATCCATCTGATGCGGCTCTCTGTTTGTAAAATAATGAATGGATATTTAAATAAAATGCTTTATATTTTACTGCATTAATTTTACATCTGTATGCCAATTCTAAATGTAAAGATTGTCTGCGTAAACCTGAACAGGTCCAACCCGGTCTTACTGTGAGACCGGGTTGGCGCGTCACGCTTGTGCGTAATCATAGGCGCTTTATGAGCTGAAGACGATGTGAGATTCTGGGATTCTCCTCAGACGGCTCCTGGATGTGTCGCCACATTGGAGACAGGAACAAGCGCTATTCAGCCAAAGTTTCATAATCAGGGAACATTTTCTAAGTGACAAGTCTCTCTGAGAGACCGGGTTTGGAAAACACTCGCTTCAGTGGGAGGAACCTTCCGCATGCGCTCTGGTTCTCTGGGTGGCTCTGGGGTTAAACAAGTTTAATTGTTTCTTGTTGCAACAATCTTCACAGGAAGGCAAAACAGTTAAACGGCAGGTTACAGATATTTCCATTTGACTGTTTATTTTGACAGATGAACTCAAGGATGTTGCTTGGTTTGAAAGAATCACCCCGACGCACACTGATGCGCATGGATGAGCTGACATTTTAATCGTTAACGCACATCGCGGAGGTAAAATATTCCCATCAGAACATCAGAGCTTTATACTGGACACTGTGTTCAGCGCGGCTCGGAGCGCCCACGGTGGACAGTGGGATGAAGATCTGAGGGGTTCGCAGCGCAGTGCAGAACCACGGCGCATGCGATAAGATTTCCTCCCACTGAAACAGTCTGGAAACCCGGTCTCTCTGAGGGATGTGTCACTTGGAAAAATGTTCTTTTTATGAAATTATGAAACTTTGGTTGAACAGCGCTTGTTCCCGTCTCTAATATGGAGACGCATGACGCGTAGAGACATTTAATCACGCACAAAGTTTATGTGGAGCAGAAGCGGTCGGGCCACGGCAGGTGAAATGTTCCTAGCCTACATGAAGTGTAACTGTTTAATTGTAACATTAATATGTTACTGGACACGCTGGTCTGGTTGGTTAGACCAGTGTTTGAAGTGGAAAACACACACACACACACACACACACACACACACACACACCAATTAAAATAATGCTGACAGCGTGGACTAGAAGACAGGTGATGGTTTACGTGTTTAAATGATGATCAGGCTGCTGTAAAATGTAATCTCCATCCACATCCAGACACAATTATCCTCTATTCTTTCTCTAGACTATTTGCTCTGCTCTTGTCTGGGCTGACGTCGCTGATGGTGCGCGCGGCGCGCCTAACGACTGTGATGCACATTTTACGCATTTGGAGAGGTGGGCTGGATGCTTTGCGTTTACTGGAAGATGGTCCACTTAACGCACGGGTGTAGACTACATATTAATGACAAATGAATGTAAATTAAATTGTGAGTTTTTACTTCATATTTTATAAATAAAAAGGACGGGGGAACACATTTATGACGTCTTTTTAAACGAAATTTTCTAGCGCGACCTGCCTGCTTCACTTAAGTCGCTGCTTATTAAGGTCCGTCCAAAATTACTGTGGGAAATGGGTAATAATGGCTATTTGATGGGAATAGGTTGCCGACCCCTGGATAAGATCTGAGCTGGTAAAACAAAAATCCTCATCAGCAGGCGTTTTTGAAAGTGGGGGGGACACAGCTGCCAATCACAAATTTTGCCGGGGACATGTCCCTGGCGTCCCCGGTTAAAATGACGCCTATGGTGTGTGTGTGTGTGTGTGTGCGGGCGTGTGTGTGTGTGCAGGAGGACAAGGCGGTGTTAATGGGGAGAATACAACTTATCAGGCGCAGTAGAGTGTGTGTGTGTGTGCGCGTGCGTGCGTGCGTGTGTGTGTGTGTGTGTGTGTGTGTGTGTGTGTGTGTGTGTGTGCAGGAGGACAAGGCGGTGTTAATAGGGAGAATACAACTTATCAGGCGCAGTAGAGTGTGTGTAGCGGGTGCTATGACACAGTGACACGGTCACATGGTTGGAGTTAAGTGCAAAGCAGTCTCCCAGACCTGACCTCCACCTACTAAAGCGCTTTACGGCTGACCCTGTGCTCTTTCACTCTTTCATTTGAACTGATAGGAATACGCTCACATTAGGAGGGGGGATCAGGACGGGATGGACAGATGTCAGCAGTGATCCGTCCACTGATGGACACCTGCCTTGATGGATGCAGACTGAAGCTGTGGTTCACCAGCTCGGACGCTGCGAGCTGAAGACGATAACAGCACGGAGGACAGCCTTTAGATAGGACGTGATGCTGAAGCACACGGTGTGTTTAAGTCTCCACAGTAACCATCTGACACAAGAAGCTTCAGCCGAAGCTGAAGGTTGATTTCTCAGGAAGGCAGGTCCTTCAGATGAAACGCTCATACGAGCTCTTTGTTCATGTTTCGCTCCGAGCTTGAACTGGATACGCTGTAGAGACAGGTTAAGTGTAGCTGAGCATTTGTACTTCACGTCCTCATTCCTTTCCAGAGCAGCAAGGGCAGCCATTACCGTGTGGGGCTCATATATTTTAGCGCTATCTACTTGACTGTTCAATTTTCTTTTTGCTGTGAAAACTTAAAATGCTTTAAAAATCCCAGAATAAGGACTTGAACTTTTGCCCTGCTGGGCAAGCGCAGATGCGGCTGATGTGGGCTTTCCACGACATAAGCAGCAGAGAAAAAAGGGCAAAAATAAAACTCATTGCAGAACAAGGCAATTGGCAAGAAAAAGTGTCAAGCTTGGAATAAACAGCCTCTTCCCCAAATGCCATCCATTGTGCCGTGTCTAGATAAGGCGTCTAAATCGGGCTGGAAAATGAGAACTCCATTTCTCTCTGCATGGAATTATTATCCCGTTGTTTAGAGTCGAGCTCTTTTGTCTTCAGCTCCCTTTGCGAGTGTGTGTGTTTGTGTGTGTGTGTGTGTGTGTGTGTGTGTGTGTGTGTGTGTGTGTGTGTGTGTGTGTGTGTGTGTGTGTGTGTGTGTGTGTACAAAGCAGACCGTAGTGCTTGAACCAAAGAGTCCCAGAGGGGATGCTGCACCCATCTCATGTTTGATCGGGCTACTAAGCTCATTAGCGTGACTCCTACAGAACTTCTGAGAGCTTGAAGGAGGCTAACAACAGATCCCACCCACCAGCTTGTGGCAGGATGGATCCCAACACATGAGCTACATGTGTGAGGACCTCTGTGTGTGTTTTGTCTAGCCTGGGCCATCACAAACAGCTTTGGCTTGTGTCTTCGCAGATGGTCTTGTCTCTAATGTTGCCCATGCAGACTCACTTTCTATCCTTCCTGTCCCACGTTGGATTCCAGCTGCCCTCCCACCCACCCGTTCGCACTATCTTTTCTTCCATTCTGCCTTTTTGTCCCAAATTGCAGTCTAACAGCTTTTTAAAAGCTGTTTTGCCAGAGTATAATCCTCCTAGCCTCCCATTTCAGCCTTTATTCTATTGTGAAATCTTGGCTCAGGCCTATAGGCTCTTTTTAGAGAGTGGACCCCCCCCCCCCCCCCACACACACACACACACACACACACAGCATTCCTGCATCTAACAATCCAGCACCATCCTCTCATCCGTCTGCTCAATGCTCGTATGTCTGCAGTCATTGATGCATGATCCCTAAAAATCAATGCAGTTCCCTGTATGAGAGTTATATAAGGTGTTACTAATTGTTGATTTTCTCCTTCGGTTGCTCTTCCTGCCATCACCGACTCTGTCAGCTGCAGTAGCGGTTTTAGGCACGGGCAGACAGGGCAGTTGCCCGGGGCGGCATTTTTTCATGACACAAAAGGGGCGCACAAGCGCTGAGTAAAAAAAAAAAAAAAAAGGAAATCTGCGCCTCACCGAGGTTTTCTATTATCTGTCATATGACAGTGTCTGGATTGGAAACAGCAAGTTGGCGCCCCCTTCAGCTGCAGGCGCTCCGTGCACCGTGTGTGTGTATGAAGAAGAGGAAGGGGAGGGGTGCGGCGGGGGAATTCACCTCTGGTGGGTCCAAATGAATTGAGAGGGTAGGGGCTGAATCAACTGTATCAACATGGCTAAAGTCGATCACATCTTGATGTTCTTCCACATTTCATTCATAATATCATAAACACAGGCCTATCATTCTTTCAGGTGTTTCTGAATTGTGTGAAATGGCCGAATAAAAAAAGGAAAAACAAAACGATTTTGTGGTCACCCCCCCATCAAGGTCAAATTGTTTAGTCCTGACTAAAGGAAACTTATTGAGTCAAGAGCCAAACAGAAGAGATGAACATAAAAAGGCTAAAACCAACAGGTGCCCGATTCAGGAATAAAAAAGAAAAAAAGTGAAGAAAGATAAAGGTATGTTCGCTCTCATGATGAATGTTTTCAATTTTTTGAACCACTTAACTGGGATTTTAACGGTTAAATTCTGTCAACTA
Source organism: Nothobranchius furzeri (assembly GCF_043380555.1). NCBI lineage: Eukaryota > Metazoa > Chordata > Actinopteri > Cyprinodontiformes > Nothobranchiidae > Nothobranchius > Nothobranchius furzeri. The sequence goes on along the minus strand of NC_091745.1, from coordinate 37,358,569 downwards.
GTTGCTAACAGAGCTAATAGGCTGAAATATTGAAACGAATATTCAAATGGTTTGAATAAATTCCTTGAATCGTTTTTTACTGATTCAAACTAGGATTTGTTAAATGCTCGCTGCAGCCCGTGGCCTGCCTGAACAACAACAAACACATGTTGATCAAGTTCACATAATAATAAATAAATCAACTCTACAAGCAGAAGAAAACTCCCCAGTCACCACTAACTATCCTGTTTATTTATTGCAGATGGCTGCACTGATTATTTTTTACCTGGTTTGTTCTGTAAAAGTTGGCATTTTTGGTAGTCTACAGTTTTTTATGTCAGTTTAAATTACAATTTCAGAGGCAATTGTAAAATATTATGGATCATGATAAAGATCTATTGGAGATCTACCCCAACTTTTGGACTGCTCTGCCAGTCACTGTGGCTCAAGCTGAGAGGAGCTTTTCAAAACTTGATCAAGTCATACCTGAGGTCACCTATGTTTCAGGGGCGGCTCACTAACCTGGCTCTGATTAGTATCAATCACTCAGTAGGGGAGCAGATTTCATATGATGACATTATTGATGATGTTGCATCAAGGTTAGGTTTTAATTTTAGTTTGTGTTTTCTGTTGTAAGTGCAGTGCTGTATAGTGATTATCTTTAGTTTGTTATGTGTGAAATATTTTTGCTATTTAGAATATTTATTATATATTATGTGCATATATTCTTAATATTTAGTTAGTTTAGTTGTTTTTGTATATTTGATTCTATATATTTTGATACAGTATATAATGTATAGTGCTTTACATTCTGACAACTTCATAGTAATTAATGTAAATATGTGCAACTTAGAAAAATGAATGTTCAGTAGTCGTTCTAATAAAACATGCCTGTTTGTAGAAAACGTGTGTGTTCGTGCAGGTGGGGTGGTGTGGTGGTGGTGGTGGGGGCGGTTGGGGGGGCGCTCAAAGGGGGCCTCGCCCAGGGAGTAATTCCATGTAGAACCGCCACTGGTCAGCTGTCACCTCCTCCCAAACTCTCCCCAGAACTTTCTCTCTCTCCTCACCCTTTCCTCTTTTCTAAGCCTTGCTACCCTGTGTCCTTTGCTGCCGCTCCACCGTGGCGTGAAAATCACAGGGGTTTGTGTCAGGCTGTCAACACAACACTCGAGAAAGCAGGTTAAGGGGAGCCGCAGAATAAAGGAGGAGGGAGAGAGCTACATGTCGGAACGGCAAGGTAAAAACGGGAAGAAAGTGGGCTTCTGTCAGCATCCAACTGCAAAGCAGCAACTCTGGGAGGGGGTAGATTGATGGAACGGTGTAATCAGTCTGCCTGCAAGGCCGTCACCGTGAGGCTTTCCCCCCTGCTGGGACAGGGTGCCGCACACATCAGGGCAGCGCTGAGGCAGATCGCATGGGCGAGCAGCGGCAGAGTAGCTGCACCAGCAGCTGAAGTGGATGGTGTAATAGAGTGGAACGCATTAAAGAGGAGGGGAAAAGTACGGCAAACGGGAGAGGAGGCTGTGGCGCGGAGAGAGCTGCTGTGACATATGTATGTGTGAAGGATTCACAGCGTGCACACACTGCCCCTCATACGTGCACACTCGCGGTTCTGTAACTTGAGGGCTTCTAGTGGGCAGAAGCATCTCTGAGTATATAATTCCAGCGTGGCTTTTAAACCGTTTCCCTGCTCTGCAGCCCTGAGCCGGAGGAGCTGAGAGCTGACTCCGAGCGGACAGATAGCAAGTGACGGGCTGGCTGGCAGGAGGACAGGAAACAAAAAAAAAAAAAAAAAAAAAAAAGAGGGAGAAGAAGGGGAAGGAGTCTGTGGTGGTATGAAATTGTCTGTACACATCAGCGGGCTGTGTTGACAAGATGTTGATTGAGCTAGTCTTGTCATTTCGTCCCCCCCCCCCCCCCCCCCCCCCGGTGTTTTTCACTGCAAGACAGCTGCTGGCTGGATCTGTGTCACGGTTTCAGCCCTTCTCCCCCTCACTCTCTCTCTCCCTCTCCCGTTTTCTGTCCCTCCCTCTTCTCTTTTTACCAGTGTTTGGATGGAAGGACTTCCAGTGTAATTTTCTGTGCTTTTAATCATTATCTTGCTGTGTTTTCAAAAGCTGGGGTTAGTGTATGCATGACAGCTGACACGGCGGATGAAACAGTAATGTGCACAACATGTGGCAGAGAGAGAGAGAGGGGGAGAGGGAGCGAGGACTGGAGTAGGGAGATCCCAGCTGCAGACACAAGTAAACAAAACATGTGAATATACTAATAAATGATGGATTAAAAAATCCATAAAACAATGAAGAGACAATATTAAAACTGCCTTTTCCAAAAATGCTTTGGAAATGAAAACAAAGACTTTCTCAGCACAGTTTCTGAGCTGGGACTCGGAGCCTGGTGCTCTGGGGTATCAATTAATTTAGTCAAGGGATTTGTGGCTTGCTCCTCCTAATTGAGCCCAGTGGAGACCCCCTTGGCTCTTCGCGATAGGAAGCAGTGCATGTCATAATTAATACCTTTTTCCCCCTTTATTATTATTATTTTTAATGAGGGTGGTATTGCTGTAAATGTATGCATCTCATTAGAGTGAAAGGGCCACCAACGCCATTGTTCACTAGTGCTGTGTGTGCTGCTGCTGCACTGAGATGAATAAGAGACAACCTCATTGGGAGGCAGCACTGGCGCACTCAAGTCAAAGAAAGCTGTGTGCTTTTGTATATGTGTGTGTATGTGTTTGAGTATAAAAACACAGCTAGCTCAACGACAGTCTCATTAGCGTTGCCTAATATGTGTGCTTTTTAAAGCTTAGAGGTTAATGCCCGACTTGCCTCCATCTCATTGGCTTTCTCTTTAATATTCCTGCATAATTCTTGTTTTTATCGGAAGAGCCTCTTCACAGAAAGCAGCTGAGCTGTGTTTGGTGAACTCTGCATCCAACAGAAACACAAAGGCTCACAAATACTTCTAATTAAAACTGTTTGAAATCGGTTTCTCGTCATGCCCCTCCCCCAAGCTCGCGCTACGTTACCGAGCATGTTTCAGAACTTTCCTGTCAGCCTCCATCTTTGTGTCCTGGAGCTTTGTTGGGGTATTTTAGCCATTTTGAAGTGAGTTTCCACATAAGAATTAAAAACTAGGTTCTGCATACTGAAACACATTAGTTGAAAAATGCTTGTCTGTCATAGAAATGTGGTTATGCCTTCTGTCTGGTGTTGAACTTGGACCGACCCATCTGCCCCAGTCACAGGTTCCAGTTCCTCACCTCCACTTAACCACAAAACGACTGTGTCTCTTAAAACTCACGAGTGTGAAACCAGAGAGCGGTTTCCTGACGAGTGAACAAGAGAAAATGACCATAAATGCAATCGACTGGACAAATGACGCAATTGAGAAACCACTGTAGGGAGGATGTAACTGCGGTTCTCGCTCTTGTTTGTTGGAAGTCACTCACTGAGGACCCAATGAGTGACCATCCCCTTACTGCAGTAGGAAAGTAAACTAATCTAATTTATAAAGACACTCAGTGTGACTGCATGCACATCTAAGTCGAGCTGAGGCAGCCATTGAGCTAATACCATAACCAGAACGAAAGCCTTTATCCTAGTTTACATGTCCGGTAGAAAACCCAGTTATTGAATGAAGAGCGTTGGACTCCGCGACAGTAGGTGGCGATGTGCACCCATTCATGTCAGCTTGCTTCCGGTAAGCCTATGAACACAAATAGTAAACACATGCTGGTGGGAGTGAAGCAGAGATGCACGATGGCTGAAGGAATGGACGACTACAACGTTGTAGTACATTTGGTATGTACTGTACTGTTTGATGGTGTTACACGTGTTATCCGAAGACCACGTTCATGCTTTCATCACTTCCTGAAGGGGGAGTCCCCGGATGGTCATAGCTCGGCTAAGCTGGGACGTCTTTTACATGCAGAGAACTTGGCTTTCTAACCGCGTTATCTGCGTACCTTAGCCCAATCATTAGTATACCAGTTCAGTTCTACTTCAGTAAAACGAAGGCAATACTTCAGTTTTCTGTCGCCATACATTTAACCCTCCCACTGTCTTTATGGGTGACCCATGGGTCCACGTGGCAGGGGTGAGGTGGTGCTCACTCCTCACCCCTGCCACGTGGACCCAGAGGACAAACCGTCAACCCTGCTCAATGGTCAACTTTCCTCACAGGGTCACACCTATTAGGACAGTGGGAGGGTTAAACCCACTGACTGTTTGGGATTGATAAGCTAACAGCTAGGCTGAATGTAGCCAAGAACAATGTTTATTGCTGCCATCTTAAAGATCAAGTTCACATTTGCAGTGGTCTCTAGTATAAATGAATGTTTTGTAAGTCGTGGGAAAAAAGCTCAGATGCTCCTGTTTGAGGACGTAGAAGTCAGCCGGACGAGAAAGTGGCAGCAGACGGCAAGATTTGGAATCTTATTTCCTGATATTTGGACAGCAACGTGTACCACTGACTCAATGTAGCTCTGCAAAAAACACTCCTAGAGATTTTTGACCCTAATGGCCATCCGTTGGTACGATCTTACTCGAACATAAAAACACTGCGCGCTTGCAGCGATTTAGGTATGGACTGCCCCCATCACCAGGGAAAATACACACTGTCACTTTAAAACACTTCTAAGCTCATGAAGTGTTATTTTTGTACATCTGAACGCAGTAATCAGGTTTACTTTATCAAGCATGCCCTTTTCTGGTTTAGGTTATTGTTTTGCATTCAGGAGTTATTTATGGCAGAAACGTCTTAATATTTTAGCAAAAACCACCAAAAAACAGGCTGCATGGTTGCACAGTGGTTAGCACTGTTGCCTCACAGCACGAAGGTCGCAGGTTCAAAACTCGGCCTTTCTGCGTGGAGTTGCGTGTTCTCCCCATGCATGCGTGGGTTTCCTTCGGGTACTCCGGTTTCCCCCACAGATCACAACATGCCCTATAGGTTATAAACTGTAACCCCGGCTTTCCATGGGAGCCGTCAGCAGCATGTTACTGCAGCAGCACGTCATAGCTGCTGATAGGAACCGCTGTGGTCAACAGAACCTTTTCCACTGGAGCCGTCAGCAGCGCGAGTCGGCCGCGTCTCAGGAGCAGCATGTCGCGGCCTTTACGCGCCGGTTCTATTTTCTACGCGCGACGCCTCTGAAACGGGTCAAGTTCGACATTTTTGGGGAAGGAAAGACAGGAAATCGGACGCGGAAATGGAGAGAAGCTACCGAGTTTTTCTGAATAAAGAACGTACTGTCTTCCGGTTGCTTTACTTTTAAAAGAAGTTACTAACTGTGCGTCCCCGTGAGAAGTTATCACCTAGCTAGCGGTCTCCTTTGTTTTTCAGGTCCGTATTGATGATTATAAAATGGACAGAACATAAAACACAAACCATGTTGTATTTTTCTCCTGCTTGTTGTGTTTACTGACGAAGTCACTCGGTCGGTGACAGCTGCTCCCCTGCTGCTTCGCATCTCGTGGGAAGGGCCAAGCAGCAGCTTACGCGAGCAAGACGTGCTGCTGACGGCTCCCGTGAAAACCCGGGGTAAGTCGCTTTGGATAAAAGCGTCTGCTAAATGAATAAACATAAATAAATAAATAAATCACTTTGGAGTTCAGTCCATTTAGACTCCAGTGGGCTGACGGACAATGGCTTGACCAAACCGACCCAAGTTAAAAGTATATATCTTCACAGAGGATCATGTGAATCCGCATGTATAAATCTTGAAACGACCAACAGTTCAGCATCTCGCGTGCATTTTGGTTGAAATATAAAAACATGTACGCAGGTTGCATTAGACCCCTGAAAACCAACGTTTACTGCCGCTGGATCAAGGTTCATGAAGAAGCAGTGAGTGAATGCGATGAAAATTTGAGGATTGCAGCCATATTGAGATGGCAGCAAGGTACTTTAGACTCCATTTCAACAAACTGAGGCTGTTCAGGAAGCTAACTGCAAAGAGAAGAAGGAATCATAACTTTTACACAGAAGCACACTTCAAAATGGTCAAACAAATCTCTAACTCAGTCAAACCCAGTTAGATCTGTGCATCCAGAGGAACCACAATAGGTGTTTGACTTATAATCCTGTCGCCTCTTTGTTTGATGCAGACGCCTTCAAACTGAAGTTTATTCACAGATGGGTCCTCTTCAGCTGCTCTGATTGCTGCTGCTGCATCACATCAGATTTACATTTAAACAAGCTTGTTGTGAGACAATCCTATAAAGTTCACGGCGACTAAAAGCTCGGGAACACAAAACGACAGGAGAAGAAAACACTACCTGTCCACCTTGGTGCATCCTGCTTAGTGCTGAGGGGAAAACAACGCGGAAGGGGAAAACTCATTTCCTGAAACTCCATTTCTTAAGTGCTGATTAGTAAAAGGAGCATAATTAGAGTGAAATGTGAAGTCAGGGTTTTTTCAAATTGCACCGCTTCCTCCAGAAAAACCAGGCCATGATTAATGAATAAATGATTAATGAAGGAACTAATTAATCAATTAATAATTAAGCAAGCACTCTGAACAAGAAATGGGTAGGATGACAATAAACAGTGGATGTGAGAGAGGCTTGTGTGTTAGAGAGGGAGAAAAACGGGATTTGGGATAATCTGCGTGTTTGTTCTGTCGGTTTGTTTTATCTTCTGTTAGAGGAGAACAAGGATGGGAAGCATTTATCGGTTTTCAGCATCCTGAGTCGACTAAATCTGTCTTCTCTGACGCCACTGATCTAAAAATGCAGCTTTTGGCCGTTACCTGCAACCCCCCCGGTCTGACGCTGTAATTAATCCTGGTACCATGCTTGTAATCGGCTGTGAAAGACCTAAAACGCCAGAATTACCCCGCAGAAAAGGCACAGAGTGAGGTAAAGTCCTCTCTTCCCTTTGTCTTTAAGTAGGACACCCCCATCCATCTTTGATGTGTGCAGCGTGGACCTGTCCTGTGTGACCAGGCTGATGGAGCTGATGGGACATCATAGCGGAGGCTGATTCAAGTCAAGTCTGACCTTTTTTTCTCCCAGATACTAATCGTGGCAGTGAACGTATTTATGGGAGCTCTCCACACCTTCTTTGGCGTTTGCTTCTTTCTTCACCTTTAACTGAGTTTTTCCTTTAATGTCTGTCAAAAGTCCCCAGAGCTGCAACCCAGCAGGATGCGGGAAAATATGATTTTATAGGCAGATGTGTTTATTGTTTCCATTAAAATGTGGCGTTGCTTTTATAAAGCTGCGTTTCCTCTCCCCAAACACCCTCCCCTGGCAATCTGAAGCACTTCCTCGCTGCAACATAAGAGAAGAAGCCTCTTCTCCCTTTCCGCTACCGTTTACTGCTTGGCCTTATTAAGACTTGTGAGTGACAGAGGCAGAGTGTGCTGGGAGAGTCTCAGGGGGCTTTGATGGAGGCGAGCGGTGGAGCTGAGGGCCAGATCATGCCTACGTTTATCCCCTTAAAGTGCTTCATAAAGTTCTTTGTCTGTGCACCATTTTCCCTAACAGGCCTTTTATTTTCCTTTTGTCCCTCTTCGTTCTAGTTTGTTGTTGTTCCCGGATGGCCAGTGGCTGGACTAGTGCTGTATTCTGTTTCTAATCACACCGTAGCGCCGCAGATTCCCTCAGAGTCAACTGGCTGTGAATAGATCTTTGTCAGGCAGGGTGGGCTGGCTCATTAACTGTGAAACCCTGGACATATGGTGGCTGCCTGTCGGGACGTATCGTAGCAGAGAATGCCGTGGGTTGGGCTTTTGACCCCTGCCTGGCCTTTAACACCTTACCGCCTGCACCCAGGTCTGCGGGTTGAACTTAAACACTTCATTGTGCTCTTTTGTTTTCTCACTCCAACTGAAGAACGTTCAGTCCTGCAGCGGGGCCAGATGTGGGACAGTTTTACCAAACACTTAGCACGAGCCTTTTGCTAGGCTGCACTGAAACATGCAAATGAACAGACTTTGTCTGTAAACACACAGTGACTACGTTTACATGCAGCCAATATCCGGGTTATGATCGGGTTAAGGTCGGGATTTGGGTTTCTGAGTTGATCAGAATAACCCGTTTACAAGCACAAATAGAAAGAGTTACCCCTAACTTGCATAACCCGATTTAAATGCGGACGTTGGGGTAGCGTCAGGACGTGTGGACTACGTCCAGATGAAATATGCCTCATTTCCGGTTCTTCTTGTTCCGGTATCCGTGAAAACAACATGTTTCCCAGTTCGGAAGAGATAGCGACCGCGTTTGTTTGCGTTTTAGTTTCCTCGTCACTCCAAAAGTGTGGTGCTGTGCCGCGACTCGCCATTTTGCTCCCTACTTGTTTACTTCCGGTGTTCTGGCGCATACAAGACGTCTCGCTACTCAAAAGACCAAGATTCCTTGCGAACAGAGCATGCGCAGAACACACGCTTTGATGGGGATATCCCGGTATGCGTTTACACGACCAAACATTCGGGTTAGAAAAGGGTTACCCCAGGTGTAGTAACCGGGTTTTTAAAAACCCGGTTATGAGCATATCCGGGTTTTTGGCGGTGTTTACAAGGACCTGCAGAACCGGGTTATTGTGAATATTCGGGTTTTAAAAGGGTTACTGGCTGCATGTAAACACACTCAATGTAAGCTTGGTGGAAGTCAAGTATCTTTGGTGCAGACGTCTGCGGAGTAACCCCCTTTCGTCATGAAGCGATACGACCGTTGAAGAGTCTAATGGGGATGTCCGGAGCGTCCACTACAGCGTCCACACGCCTGGGTCCCTCACACAGATGATTAGAGCTAACCTCCAGCTTTGGAGGCCCATCGTCCTCCTTCTGTATCTGTATGTTTGCTAAACACCTCTTACTTTGCAGGTCACATCTGCAGAGAGGCCTTCAGGTTAGCAGCTCTGATAAACAAGTGAAGTGTTACAGGCTCTTAAGCCCATCTGGTGAGATGATCGATCATTAGACAGTGTGGAGATAACGTGCTCAGCTTGCCTGCTGGCTACCACTGATCCCATATCACTCTCGCAGGATACGGCATGAATCACAGGAAGTTGAGATCAATCTGTAAAGATAGCGCCGCGTGATTACAAATGAAGGGGGAAAGAAAAAAACCCATTTGGCTTAGCCCCTCGAACGCCTCAGCCAGAGAGCGGCTGTCAGTGCGCGGCGCGCGATGCTGTTAGCGTTTTAACTTTCTCCTGCTTAACGATTTCTGATTTTTGCTGTGCCCAATCCACAATCGTCCCACCTTTACTCTGCTCCGTCCATCCCGCTCTTAAATCCCCTCTTCTTGAGGGAGTCGTCTTTTAAATCTTAATTAAAACAGGCTCCAAATACCCCCCTTCCCTCCTCTCCACCCTCCCAGGGGCTGGCTGAAAGCAGCTTAGAACAATCAAGAGGACGGATTAGAAGTGAGAAGAAAGGAGAAGAGGAGAAGCAAGAGGTGGAGGAGGAGAAGGAGGAGGAGGGCTGCAAATGAATGGAACAGCAGAGAACAATATTGAGGGGGGAGAAAGAAATGACCCCTTCCCTTCAGCCCCCCTGATCCTCTCTTCCTCCGTTGTACTCCGTCCTCGCCCCTCTCGCTCAGGACTCCGGAGTCTTGGCCTGACCTTTAACATTCAGCTTCTCGGCAGATTAAGCAGCGAACGGAGCCTCTAGAAAGGGTAAACACACCGGAGGAACAATGACCAACAGGCAGCCACCTCATTGGATTCTAATTAACTGCCAGGAGGGATGGCTGGGGCATGTTAAGTGCTGTGGGACACAAGTTAAGCCCCCAGACCTCAGGTACCACAATCAACATCGGCTGCACAGCTCTCACTTTTCAGCAGACCGCTCCGGTCCACCCCTCTCGTCTCGCTATGCTTACTGCTTCTCCTGCTGTTGAACGGCGTTCCCTCCATTTACAACTTTTTAAAGCATCTTTCTTCCTCGTCTCTTTTTTAAAACATGGTGGAATGTGGCTTGTCCCCCTGAGGTAGCTGTTTGAGAGATTGGGTTAAAGAAGGCTGAACAATTGGGGAGATTATTTTATATTAAACAGATTGAATTATGTGCAGTGAAGAGTAAGGACGGAGGAGAGCAAAATCATTTTTCTGCATCGCCCTCGGGAGGAGCACTTCCATGGGGGAGTGAGGGAGATAAATGGGAGGGAGTGAAGAGCTGATCTCAGTGGTCACAAATGTGAAAATAAAAACCTCCACTCTCCACCTCCCTTCACTCTAACATCTAAAGGATGCATCGTGCTAATGTGAGTGAGTTCAGGCTGGTTCCTGTGCACGCGTGAACTTGTGTACTGGAGCGGTGGGTCTTCGCTGCTCTGATTAGGCAAACTCACGATGGTGATGTGGTTTTAGGGCGCTCTCTGCAGAGCTGCGGGCCCTAATTAGACAGGGGCTCATTAATGTGTTAGTGTGAGAGAAGGTCCAGGCCACCGAGGGTCGAGGTCGACACAGAAAGGGAGAAAAACAACGCCCCAACGGAGACAGGCCACAGTCACTCCAGCCAGCATATAAAGCAATTAACTGGTGTGAAAACACACGTGCACGCACAGAAAAAGAGCGTTGCATTCACACACACACATGTACTCTCCCACACCTCAGTGTGAACACACACACTAAGGCTATGGGTATTCCACAAACCCATGGCTTGTTGACACATTACCTGGGATCAAGGCTGTGAGTACAGAAAACGCAGGAGTTTTATTTGTGGAGAGAAACGGCAGCTCACTGTTGTGTTTGTCCTATACACACACACACACACACACACACATACACACACACACACACACACACACACACACACACACACACACACACACACACACACACACAAGCTTCTCTTCCCTCGCCACTGTCATGCGATTCTTTGAAATCCATACGAGTACTTTTTTATTTTTCTTCTTTAATCGAAGCTGGGAGGAAATGAATGTGAGCTTCGGTGGTGAAGCGAGCACTGAGGTGTAAACGGGGCTCCACACCACCACTGTCCATTTCCACACCATTACAGCTACAGTCATGGCTGTGACAGGGTGAACTGGGCCATAGATTTCTCTCATGCAGCCTCTTTCACCCACAAAACCAGTCTGTGCCAGTTCTGCTGTAAAACCCATCTTTTTGAAACATAACATCACATGCTAGTAAAAAACCCTGAATCTAAACCGTGAAAGGACCTATATACACTTTCACACACAGCCAATACGATGCGTCCCTATGGGGTTAAACAGAGGAGTGAGTTTAAATTGGCTTCTTGGAGGAAAAAACTCCCCAGAATGTTCACAGAGTTGACTCCGGCCACTATAGTGTGTCAGAGGACTGTTAGCTGAGGTCTATGGTGCAGAGAATGTCTAATCTAAAGTGTGACGACTGGAGAGCTTCCCTGACCGGCTTCAATAGACCTCCAATCAGGCCTGACAAGCCCCTCGATCTTTGGTCAGCTGTTTTAACTAGGCTGTGATGGAGTGGCTTCATTAAGGGCCTATTTATCTTTCCCTCGACCACAGTCCTAAAAGACTGATGACATGCTCATCACACCCAAGTACCGCCTCCACAGGAACCTGAGCAGATGCACAACTGTATTAGCACATGAAGGGGGCGATAATCACAATGAAAAGTGCATCAGTTTTAAGCCAGGATCTCACTGGCCGGTGCACAAAAGAGACTAAATACAGAGAAAATGTGCAAATTTTATAACAGTTCATTCTTTAGTGTGTCGCTTTTCATGAAATTTCCTTTCAGTCAGTGTAAGAAGAGATTTGATGCATTTTCATGTTAAAAAAGTGTCTCATTCTCATTTTATTTGCAATTTGGTCACCAACCTCTTCCAAGGTCTTCTTCACTTTCTGACTCTTGGAAACTAAAACGAGAAGCAAGTGAGCCATGCTTCAGCAGCCGTCCTGTAGGGCAACGTCGCTGGAAGCCGCATGAGACAGAGGCCCAACCCCTCCAGCAAAGACACCGAGAATCCTCTCAAACAACTTGAGACTTTTAGAAAACTGCGTGCTAAACCAGCAGACACACCCACCAGCCTTCCATCACTTCACACATTCTGTCACGTTGAGGGAAAGGTTGGACCTAAAGTGCAGGAACCCAGAACGACTCGAGGAGATGAGGCGTGCAAAAAACAAAGTTTTTATCTTTGAGAAACGTAAAAAAACCCAATTCCAAAAGACTCCAACCCGAGAGAGCCAACTAGAACTCAAAATAACCCAGAGGAGGGAAAAAACTCTAAAAGCTAGAAACACTGGAGCTGGAAATCAGGGCGCTACGAACACGCTGACCAATGACTATGGATCAGCAAGGCAGGGGCTGGGTGATCAGGGGAACTGGGCGCCGGTGAGACTAATAAACTCAGAGGAGGAGCAGAAACGGGCGGGGGAGGACACCAGACCAAAATCCTGTAAAACAAAGCTCCTAAACTAAAACAAACCTAAATACTGCAGAACCAAGACACAGGAGATCTAAAGAAGAGTAAACTAATGACCTAAACAGGGAAGGGAACACAACACACTAAAGGAGATACGACTAGATCATCTGAACACGTAGAAAACTACAAACAAGGGAAGTGACTCGGGGGGACATGAGGGAAACCCGGAGGGGGCTGAGGACCAAAGGGTCGTTCTGGTAAATGTCTGCAGGCCATGCAGCTTGTTTGTCGTGTGGTGTTGGAGTGTAATCCTGCCTTCACCAAACAGCGGGCCGGATGAACCGGTGACCTGACGAAGACAGAGACGCTCCCAAACAAGCCACAACAAACAGCTCTGCAGCCACTCTGCCTTTGATCTGAAGGAGCCCAGACGAGATCTGTCTCCTCTTTCCTCTCTCCTCTTTTGCCCTTTTCTCTCTTTCCGTACAGCATCTCCTTACATGCCTCTCTCCCCTCCTGCTGTGCAGGTGTATTAAATGAGGCGACTATTCTGGCACCACTGGGCCGCACCTAAAAGTGCAGCCTGTGAAGAGAGCTTTTCTCTGCCTTCCTCTCATCTTTTATCCTTTCCATCGCCACATCTCCTTTATTCAACCCGTTTCCTTTCCCTTTATCCGTCTCCATCCCCTTTACTCCTTTTAACGCGTTCCCTTGCACCCTTGAATATGAAATAGCCAACCTAGCCTCTCATCTGTTTAGATTCATCAACACCTCCCTGTCTATCTCCCTGTGTGCATCTCTCTTTTAGCCCATTGTCTGTTTGACTATACGTCTAATTATGCTGTCTCACTTATGTAATTAGTGCAAAAATAAATGGCTGCCGTGGCTTTGTGTCTCCCCGTCACCCTTCCCATTTCAGGCTCTGAGAAAACAAATTATGAAGAACAATAGGTACAAATGGCTTCTGCACCAAACCACATGATGGATGCATCCCAGTTCCCTGCATCTCATCCCTTCCCTGCCTCTCTCTCTCTCTCTCTTTACTCTTCCTCCTTTCTCCATTATCTCCAGCTCTATACGTCTCTGTTCGGAAACTGGAGAGGAGTCGAGCGGTCTCTCTCTCACCCAACTACCCTATCACTGTATGGCTGTATCATCTGTCTTCTCTTCTTGGCAATGACACTAGATTCACACTGACAAGGTATTAGGCAAACTCTTTTTCTGCCCCCTTTTCCTCCTCCCTCCTTCCCTCCCCTGCTTGTCTCCAGTGGTTCTCCTCTTCTCTTCCCTATCCCCCTGAGCATTCTCTAAACCATGACTGCAAAGCAAGCGCCTGGGACTTTCTAAAGCAAACAGTGAGCGTCCTGTGCCATAGCCCCATCTGTGGATAGTCTGAGCGGTGGAACAATCGGTCCCTCTCCTCCTCTGCTTCGTTTTCTTCCCAGCCCCCTGGGATCTGCACAACGCCAGGATGCCTCTGTCAGATGGGTGCAGTGCGCTGGAACAATGGCCGGGCTGCTTCCTCTATAAGGAAGGTTTTAGGTTTACCTTTGCCGGCTTGGGAAGCGCTTAACCATGTGTCCTTACACTCTCTGCGCCATCTTTACTGAAACATTATGGCAGAAGAAGTAAAAGGATCCTCCTCTCTACACAATCACTCTCAGCCTGCAAGAGTGTACATTCAAGATTCACTGTTTAGCCTGAGGTGTTGAACTCTCAACTTTCTATTAATCCCCAGGAGTCAGAAACTCCTTTGTTGTTTTTTCCCCTCTGTCGCGCTAGAAGGAGCTCAGCAGGTTTGTTTTACTCCCATACAAGCATATCCATTACCTGAAATGCTAGGATCCAGTCCCTTCGACCCCTCTGCCTTCCTTTCTTTTTGTCCCCCCCACTCCCTCCCACGCCGAGCCCATTGCTGCCGTTGCATCGCCTTTCTTTTGCCCAACAGACAGCAGGAGAGAGACACACCTTTACCCCTCCTATCAGCACAGCGGCTCCACACGCTCTGCTCTTACTCACATCTCCCCACACACAGCTCAATAGCATTAACATGTTTTTCCATCGCAGGAGCTGCAGTTAAAAGCTCGATCAATAGGCTTTGAGTGGCATCGCTCAGCTGACTGCAAATTGGCCGTCTTTGCCCGCAGACCTCCCAGGGCGAGCCGGGCCGCCCTGTCCGAACTTCTCCAAACAGAGAATGGAAACAAAAAGAAACGGCTGCGCTTTCTCTCTCCAGCCCCTCTGAGAGCCTCCCGCAGCAACACACAGCAGAGTCGCCGGCATTCAACTATTCTGGTGAATTCTTGGGTCTCTCACATAATATTAGTCCTGGCATTTCAGGCGGTTTGAACTGACAAGAAGAACAAATGAAAGAAACAAAAAGAAGCAGGGAACAGAGGAGATGCTGGACTGGAAGGAGCGAGCAGACAGAAAATGTATTCCCAGAAGAGTCTGCACAGTTTCCATCTCTAATAAAGTGAGCAGCAGGCAGGTAATTTCTTGTCTGCTTGAAGACGTTTTTCATCCATATTGCTGGTTTGGGAGATGACATGTGCTAGGAACTGGAGCATCGTTAATGAGACAGTTTGACTTTGACTAATCGCTCTGGAGAAAGCCTGGAAGATGCCAGAGACTCATGGTCCCGCTCTTCCAGCGCCTGCCCTTGACCCTCCACGAGTGCGACTCTGACTTCAGGGTGTTGCTGCTCCTGTTTTGTGATCTTTAAGCAGACAGATCCGAACATTTCGGCTCAGGTGAAATAAATCTGCATCGTTGTTAAATGAATAACATCGAATGGCATTCCAAACAGAGCGTTTCCTATCCTTCAGCTGCCCAAAGCCGTAAAGCTACCTCTAATACCGGGTTAACGAACACGACTGGTGGAGACAACACGGGGACAGATGTTGCTGCGACGCAGAAGATACATTTCTATTTGCTGTTGGTGTTTGTCTCTCGGCAGGAGATGTGAAATCCTCGTCTTGATTGGGAAACAAAAATGGACGTGTGGTCTGGTACGTCTGGGGATCTTTCTGTTGTACCGCTGAGCTTCAGGTCTTCAGAGGGGGTGACACATCTCTCTGGAATGAGGTGACGCTCGCATTTTAAGGAAGACAAATGCAATACAAGTGTTTTCTTAAAATAGCTGCTACTGTATAAATGTGACTGTTTCCCTTGGGGCTGTGTTTTAATGACATGCACCAAATTAATCCCGCGTTCTCCCCCCCTCTATTCTTCCATTACTCTGTTTGCTCAGGAGAAGAATGAAAGAGTAAATAATTTTGTGCTTTCTCCACCAGTCTGCATGTTGATGACACAGCCCGAGGAGCCTTAGAGGGGGAAAGGAGGAGAAGAAGACTCTTGGCAACGGCAGGAAGCTGACACGGCCCTTCATTGTCCTATTCTCTTTCATTTCCTCCCCGGATCCTCCGACTGCCCCAGAGGAAGACAAGGTGAGGATGTGCGGGGACAGACACGAGGAGAGAGTGAAGACAAAACGAGGATGAACGGTCAGAGATAAAAATAAAACCGGATGAGGCCAAGTGCCATCAACAGTTCACTACCTGGCTCCTCTGGCTTCCTCTGTGTAGCCGAACCAGCGCGCACATCCAGTTAAAGTTGCTAAAAGCTGATAAGAGTGCCTCAGGACGCACTGCCAAGTCCTTTATCTTTGTTTACCCAAACGGCAAAGCTGATTAGAGACACACAACATCATGAAGCCCCATTGTTTCCTTTCTACGTGCAACTTCTTCTCCTGGAAATGTGGGGGGAGGAGAAGTAAGAGGATATGAAGACGGGGAGGAAGACAATGCTGTGCGAGAGCATGACAGCTTTTCAAGATGAAAGAAAAACCTGGACATTATTAAAGATCACTTGTTACAGCTGGAGTGTGTCCGTTCATTAAAGATCTTCCAATAACGAATCCCAAACCATTCCGCCTTTAAACCTTCACACACGCTGCGGATGTAAAAGCACGAGAGGGACACGGCTTTCATTGGTTTAAGAAACGAACAACAGAAAAGAAAACACGGATGAATGTACTGAAGAAGCCAGGATGATGGATCACACTTCATGATTTGTCAAAACCAACTGAAGCCAGCTGAACCCATCAAACTCCCAGAAGGGCAACAGCTGAAGAGTAAACAAACATACCAGCTGATGGTTGTTTAAAGCAAACTCTCCCTTTCTCGCTGTGTGACGTTGTTTTCAAAGGTCCTACTTCCTTATGATGCAACTTCCTGTGTCCCATCCTCTCTTTTTCATTGGCTCCTGGCAGCATGAGTTTACAGTTTGGTGGGTGACTGGTTCCAGCTAGCTGATTGTGCCCAGATTAAGGTGCAGATATGTTGGATGGAGCAGGGATTAGGTGTGCTCCCCAACAAGCCGTGTTACTGACCCGACTAAGAACAGGTGCAGACTCTGGCGAACTGAGACTAAAATCCTTCAGCGTGTCCTCAGCCATCCCTAAAGCAGAACCTCACATGGAAAATCCAACAAACAAACAAACACATATCCATGTCCTTGCCTTCACCAAGTCTCCTAAATAATGCAAGACACTTGTGTTCGTGTTTGGATTCTGCTGTGTCTGCATATCTCACCTCCCTCGTGCAGCGGTTCATAACTTCCACTGCATCTCTCAGCCTTCTAACGCAGGCATGAAGAAGAACCGACAGAAGGAGGCAAACACCGACAGCGTGGCCAAGCTTGTGTGAGTTTGTGTGACAAGATGGAGAAAAGGTTAAGGATGCTCAGCGGACTTTCGTCCCGTGTTTACTCGCTTGCCTGTCTACTTAATCACCCAAACACCAGCGACACTTCCAAGCCTCATCCCTGCTAAGTCTCCCTGTACGCCCGTCTTTTTCCACCAGGCTTCTCCTTAAACTGTCCCCGGCTGGACTGCCTTTACAAGAATCCAAAGAGCAAATAGTGTCAGCTCATAAAAAATGCACAGCTCCTTAAAACAAACCTCATGGGCTCTGTTGTCTTCCAGGCAAGTAAAAGACTCAGCTCCTGGTCATGGGGAAGGAACGTATGACAGGGTGAGGAAGATGAGTTCATCACTTCCTCATTTCAGCTGCGAGTCCGTGTCTTCCAACATGAGACATGACCATTGAGCTGATTTTGTTCTCATGTCCTCGAGTCTCAGAGACACGCATTCTGGGGGGTGAGGGGTGGGGGGCAAGGCAGGAGAGGCAAGGTGGAAAATTTCCCCGGCATTACACTATAGTGAGACATGAGTGGCGTCCCGACTTAAGAGGACGGGAGAGAAACTTGTAATCTCAGCTCGCAGCCTTTGAACTTGGCCCGATGAGACGCTGGCGACCCAAAGCGAAAGGTTCCACAGAAGAGCTCACTGAAGATTACTCAGAATACTGATGCAGTGTGGAATCCAATTCCTGCGGGAGCCCTCTGAGAGATTAAATTATCGGTGCTGTGCACGACTACAAACACACAAATGTGTGCGCAGTGCCATGCATGTGTTGTGAAGAGAAGGGTGCAGGTTGTGGTCGGATTTTTGTTGCTAAAACACTTTCATGACCATTTTGAGCATCTGTGCTTCCGTCGAGAGAGTGACAAAGTAAATGAGGTCTAGGGTCTCTTAGGTTCTAATTAGGGCAGCTGTTACCATTTTCCTTATTTGTGTGCATTTGTTAGTGCCGATGGGGAAGGAAGAGCTGGAGCAGAGCAGGGTTGAAGTCATGGGATTGGACTACTGCTTCTTCTCGTCCAGCTGTTGCTGGTCCGTCTTGGAGCGGAGGCTAGTTGGTGTCATGTCCCTCCCTCGAGCTTTGAATAATGACAAAATCATGCGGAACGGAGGCTGGAGGCGAAGACGTATGCACAGCAAATGGGTATTTGGGTGCTGGGAAAACTTACTGCCATACAGGCAAGATTGAGAACTACTGTCTCCAAAAACCCACCACAGGGCTTAGATTTCATATCTGGAGTCCTTTTAAAAGAAGATCTGTGTCAGTGTCATGCTGCTGTGCATTCCTTATGATTTAAATTGAATGGATTTCTCTTAAGTGTTATGCAGAAGCTCTGGGAAAATGCTGATAAGCCACCAGATGCTCGGTGTTAATTGCTGAAAGCGTCTCCCTCTTTTTGTGTCTGGTACAGGAACAGAACAAAATTAGGAGAATAAATTGAGCCAGCTGCTCAGAAAGGCTGCTTGTTGATAAAATTGTGTTCATCTGCCTTCATTCCACTGCAGGACAACTGCATGCTGATGCATAGATGCAACTTAAACTATGAACTAGATTATTTTACAAGAGATTAATTATTCAAACGTATAAACAACAGCACGTGGGGCGTTTTTAAAGGAACCATTAAACGCATCAACTGTTCAGTCTTTTGTTCAAGCATCGGCGGTGTGTGTGTGTGTGTGGGGGGGGGGGGGGGGGGGGGGGGACAGGTGCTGTGTGTCTCTGGATCTGAAGAAAAACAAACAATTTATCCACCTCACTCTGCACCCTCTCCCTCTCTCCCTCATGTCTCCACCTGCTCTGTTCGGAAAACCCAACCTTCGTGGTTCGAGGAGGAAAATGAACTTCAGATCTCTTCTCTTTGATGGGATCAGAGCGGACACTGCCGGCTATAACTTTGAGAGATGCAGAGAACCCCTAATCTCGGGTCCTAATCTGCGCCAGTGTCCATCCTCACAGATCCAACCCTCAACGAAGGACGGATTCCAAGTTTCACTTTCCGTGTAGGTGCGCCCGGAGCTGCTCACCAAACAACAACCGGAACTTAAACAGCCGCGTTTACACAAACAACCGCAGCGAAGCCAAATTACGCACCAGGATGATTGACTCCAGCGAAGATTTCAGAGCTTATGATCACTTTTTTATGTAAACATTCACTGACAGCAAACAGCCGAGAAAATGTAGCATTGCCGCAGATTAGCGGCCCCAGTGAGCGCTCAAAGCGGCTTGACGCAGCGGCAGTGAGTCCGGGAGCGCAGCCGTCCCTCCATCGGTACAGACCCAAACTAGCACTGCTGATAACGTGACTCATTATAATAAACGTCTTACCTGTCACCATAAAGCAGAACACGAGGTATACGGAATACATGGTCGCTGGTGTTGTTGGATGAAAATACAAGCTTTGCTCCGGTCGAACACAGTCGGTCCTCCAGCAGAACCAGGACGATCCCGGACCGGAAAGCGCTCTGAGGTTGATCTAGAACAGCATCCAGTTTAGAGAATTGTCTGTGAGCGGTCCGGTCAGTTCACTTAACCAAACAGCTCCACACTTGGTAACTTTCCCTCAGCAGCAGCAGCAGCAGCAGCAGTATCCAGGGTCCGTTCCCTCACTGGCGCAGCTCGCCTCTCCCTGCGCTCTCTCCTCCTCTCCCCTCTCTATCTGAGCGTTTAGTGGTCTGGATGCTCCAGTCCAGGTTCCCCCAGCAGACACCAGCTCTTCAGTCCGCGTGCACGCTGCGCTCGGAAGCGACCTCTCTTCCGCGCTGCGCGTAGCGATCACCCCGGTCTGTAAAGTTTCCTCTCCTCCGTCCGCTGGAGCCTCTCACCCTGCTCCTACTGCGACTCACACTCACTCCCTTCCTCTACCCCCGCCCCCCCCCCCCCCCCTCTCTCTCTCTCTCTCTCACGCACACAACACACTCTCTACCCAGGTCTCCTCGCTTTTCTCTCTCCTGCCAATTAGAAATGCGCACAGGCAGTCATCTGGCGGTGGGGTTCAACAAATCTGGCAGGAGCTGACCCTCTACCTCTGATACCTAATCGGGGGCCCAGTGGCCCCCAGCCCCCATGGGGGCTGCGATTGGCTTGCAGGAGTTTTTAAAGTATCTCAGTGAAATCTAACATTTTAGGGTGAATTATTTTTATGTCCTTTGAAGAAAATGCACAGGCTAACTGTTGATTTAATCACGGAATCTCGTGCGTTTGGGATGAAAAGTCCCCTTTGATGGCTAAACTGGTCAACAACCACAATTTAACCCAAATGACTCTTTTAACTGGTTACTTCACCATCGGGTGAACCTGGGACATTTTTTATACTATGGATTCCCGACGTTGCTTTTCTTTTCAGGGGTTAAAGGTCATTTATTGTAGGAATAAATTTGACCCCTTTTATGTGAGTTTTAAGTAAGGTTATCTTGGATGGACGAGATACAGCAGTTTCGGTCATGTTTAGACAATAGAGCTCTGGACGTCACGTGACTCAGAGAGTAGATGCCATGTTGGCAGGCAACAAAGGTAAACAAAATGAACGGGATCGGCTTGGATTTTACTCCGTCGAAGTTTACTTCACACTTTAAAACAGATGAAATAATTTTATATAGTCAGAAATTAAATAGACTAAACATCTCCGACCCTTACCGTGCCCCTGGGATGCTTTAAAAACACCAGAAGCTGTTGGAGCAGACCTGGCCAGGGAATGTCTTGGATTTCCCCGGAGGAGCTGGCCCAAGTGGCTGGGGAGAGGGAAGTCTGGGCCTCTCGACTTAAGCCTGATTTATGCTTCTCCGTCTGCGTCAGTGCGTAGACACGCAACGCCATTATCCGTCCTTGCGTAGGGCACGCAAGTTTGTACGGAGTCGAGCCCACTTTTTTAAACATCCGTCGAACGAGACGGATGATGCAAGCTTGTGATTGGTCAGGACGCCGCTGTTGTTTACAGCGCCGCCATTGCAAAGAGAGCCGAGGATAACTAGCGGCAGACACGGAGCAGCTTGAAGAATACCTCGCGAAAAAACTCTAAAAATATGAACGTTTCATCCACCTGTGACTGGAGGAGTGAAAAGATGCGCAGCAAGCATTTTATTTGTGGACGGAAATGACAGGAAACGTGGGTTTAGAGGTGGGGAGCGCATGAAGCGGTGGGAGAATGAGAGACAAATATGTCCGTGTTAAAAGTCTCTTATAAACACAAAAAACACAATATAAACACACGATCTTGGACCGATACATGACAGGATACCACAGAACAGCGCTACGCCCTCTGTTGTCCTGCCGGGGAATTGCTTTGCAACACTCTCCAGGAGACGGAGAAGTAAAAGAGCAAAACGCTTCCATCAATCCGTGCGTGTCTGTCCCTTGTGGAGCTGACGGAGAAGCATAAACCAGGCTTTAGGCTACTGCCCCCGCAACCCGACTCCGGATAAGCGGATGAAAATGGATGGATGGACAAATAACATAGATTTACATGTAAGTAGTTTAAATAGAGTGCTGTGCTGTTTGAATGTATAAACTGAACGCCAAGAGAAATCACTAGTTTGTTTTCCGTGAATAAAATAAAAATGTCAGGCAGGAGCGTCTCAGGATCTGTCTGAGATCTGTCTCGGTGAGACAGATAATAGCAATCCAAAGTGCTTTTTATGTGTGATCTGACAATTGATCAACCATTGCTTAAAAATTAAATACAGCTTAGCCGGTTAATTGCTGTGATCATAAAACACGTAAACGGCAGCACGCAGAAATCACGAGGCAACGTTTTACGTGATGTTTACTTGTTGCTATGAGTAATAAGACAGAAAAAGCCACGGCAAAATAAGTTTAGGAAGCCCACTAAGAATCGTAATAAAAGCATTTAAAATAAATACCATACACAGTTGAGGAAACGTTGGTTTAAGTACCTGATATGAAGCGGTCGCTGCATAAGCGAAAACCTTTACTCTCGGGATCCCACAGCGCGTTTTATTACAATGATCCAACGTTTGCGGCGCTCCGGACCTTGGGGAATCCTTTAGATGGCTCATTCCTTATGTTGTCCGCGTCTGTTCTGCATCCTGGGGCACAACAGGAATCTGCCATATTTCCCGTTTGAATTAGTTTTCTGACAATAACAAATAGCCCATTCAATCAATTCAGCTTCTGCCTGCCAATATGGCGCCAATTCGATTTGAAACCGGGAGAAGTCACGTCAACTCCCGGAGCTCTATAGCATGTACTGATCTGTGTTAATCCCAGATTTCCACTGATTTTTAGATATTCTGAAGCCAACACAGAAGTGACAACATTACAGTTCCACCCTCATCCGCTAGGGGCTGGTACCTTAAGTGAGCAAATCCTCATTGACTCCCATGTTAAAAATGCAAACCTCACAGCAGAGCTCAGGTATGTGACTCGGGTGCCTGGCTCCTAGTGCAGCGGTCTGAGGCTGCGCTCATATTTTAACAGTCAATATTAGCCCCCAGCTGTATGTGGACATGTCAGAGGTTAGCACAGTTAGCTGATAGCTACATTGATTCAGAGTTTTTGGGTGTCAATCATTTTCTCCCACCCTCACAGCCCCTCTTTCAGCTCCATCTCTTTCCCAGTTTTGGTTTGCCCTGGCATGACGAAACGTGTGACACGGCCAAGATGGCGGTGGTGGGAACTGCCCATGGCTTCATAACCGTCTTTTAAAGGGAAACGGGTAAGCTATGTCCTGGATCATTCTATGTCTGTGGTACCGACACAGACGGAGAGGAATGAACTAGGCCTCACTGCTGTGTGCTGCGTTTCACAGACCTTCTGTGTCTGGTGGATAGGCCGGGTAGAAGTAGGAGTAGTGTTGTAAATTATTCTCTAATTAATATCTATTAACAGTGACGGCCATCTTGAATGAGGTTGACTCAAAAAAAAAAACAATAAGGATTTTCTGAAACTTTCTTTTGCCGTTTTTACAAAACAACGCCATCAACTTGCCACGACGCCATGGTGGCACCAAGGAGCCTTAGGTCGTGTATAAGTGGTCAGACCGGGACGGCAATGTGGTGCAATCATGTCCTTTTTATAGAAGATGACACCATAGTGATGTTTTTCCTTGTTTGTGAAGTCTGTTCACTATATTGTAAAAAAACGCAGAAACAGCACCAGCACTAATTTAGAATAATTATCAAAACTAGCAATTGTTGTTTTAAACTATTACAAATTAAAAAGCTGCACCATTAACACAGCATGGACGTGACTGTTGGCTACAACTAGAAATAATATCAGCTCATTTTTTGTCAGGCCGACTGAATTATCAGTTTTTGAGTTTTATAGGACGGGCTGACTATGGCGGCCATCATGAAATAGGTCAACTCCAAAAGTTAAACAGATGTGGAGGGAAATTCAATTGTTCATTTCTGAGAGATACATTCAAATCCTCCCAATGATTCATGAGTTAGTTAGCTCATAGACAGCCAGGATCGACTCAAAGTTAAAGGAAAAGTTAAACACAAAGACATGAATCCTCAGAGTATGTGTTGGAGATGATTCTTGGTCGCCATGGCACCAAATATCAGCTCAGTATTAGAAAGGATTACTGTGTACAGTTTACACTGACCAAAGGTTTAAAGCAGCAGGTTTACTTCAAAAGTTAAGTGGTAATAATCATGGGATGTCTCGGTAAGATGGCAGAAAAAGGTATGCACAAGCAAAAACATCACACTGTGCCTTCGACCGTTAGGATGTAGAGGCTAGCTTCTGTTATGTTACCCTTTGTTATTTAAAATTCACAAGAACTCTCCAGTTTCCTCCAGAAAGTTACAAAAACAACTTTTCTTTTCAGTCCATTGTGACTCCACCACCCCTGAGATTTGGAAATGAAACCAGTTGCATCAAACTGAGAATTAAAATGTTGAGTTGGCTAACCTCAACACTTATGAAATTATAAATAACCAATTACTGAGTATAAAGAGTGAGCTTTTATTTCTTGCTGCTGTAACCTCTGAGTTCACGATTTGGCGTCATTCATTTAATTATTGTTGTTTGCCGTTCGGTGGACATAAAACCAGCAGAAGCATTATCATGAGAAAAAACAAGAACAACAAAGCTTTGGGCTTTTTTATTAGAGACACAAAAACAACGCGTCCTCTCATCTGCCTGTGGCTGCGAGTGGATTTACTCTTTGATGTTCTTCATTGCTTATTCAGGGATCTATTGATTAACCACAAATAATAAGCCTCGCAGTCATCTGCCTAATCAGTCTTCCATTTGTGTGTAGCATCAGGCAGAGTCATGTATACCCCTCCCCCCCTTCATAACACACACACGCACGCACGCACGCACGCACGCACGCACACACACACACACACACACACACACACACGTGCACACACACACATGCCCTGTTAACTCATCCAGGTGGTTAGGACTCTGTAAGAGCGTGAAAAATTCATCAAAGAGCGTCGACTTGGACACTGAGGATTCTAACATGTGTGGATTCCAGAAGCGTCTCTCTCTGTCACACACACACACACACACACACACACACACACACACACACACACACACACACACACACACACACACACACACACACACACGTAAAAATTTTTTCTTGACATTTCACTCTGCATTTAATTAAACACCACAGCACACAGGTGATTTGGGTTCACTCCTCCTGAGGGTCACCCCCCCCCCCCCCTCTCTATCCACCCCCCACCCCCCACCCCACCCCACCCCCCTCTATCCACCTCCCCAAACAGGAGTTTTAGAGCCCCGGGGCTGGCCCTTCCTGTTTATTGCCTCCCTGTAATGCAAACATAAGGGTCCCCTGCCAGTAAACACATGTTGATGGAAGAAACAGCTTGCACAGCTGGGAAGCCAACCCAGGTTAGTGTGACTGAGCACATGGGTAAATGTGAGTGTGTGTGTGCGCATGTGTGTGTGTGTGTGTGTGTGTGTGTGTGTGTGTGAAGCGCAAATGTAAAAATAGGTACATGTTTGATGTTTTCACTTATTCTAGAATGCACCCCAAGTTTGATTTGATGGAAAAGTGATGGGAAGAAATCGACAGACGTGTGTGTGTGTGTGTGCGTGTGTGTGTGTGTGTGAGTGCATGTGTGCGAGCGTGTGTGTGTGTGTGTGTGTGTGTGCGTGTGTGTCTTTAGGCCATATGTGGTGTAGGTGTCGATGAAAGCCAACGGTTTGGGTGAACAGTAAAATAGCAGGGCTCCTCCAGTTGTGCCGTGATAATAAAATCCCTCTCTGTTGTGTTCAGGTCTGTCAGCATTCACGAGGCTGTGATTGAAATGCGCGGTCTCCTACGGCTTCCACAGATGGACAGAAAGACGAGACAAAACAGACAAAGCAGCATCACTCTGAGCCAGTAGTCTTAATGATACTGGCCTCAGTGGCATCGAGTGGAGGGCGCCCATGCTCCCCGAGCTTTTGAGAATGTGAATAATTTATAAATAAAAAGGGGGATTTTTTCAGCCAGGGGGTTATTAATAATAAATATGGTTTGATATGTACTAAACTGTTTGGAGGGGGAAAGGGGTGACAGTTAAAACATTGTTTGCGTGGTAATTGTAAGGAGGTAATAAATAAGGCATGACATGTGATTCTCAGGGAAATGAGAATAATTTCACAAAATATCATCCCAGGTGCTGTATGACCTGGGGTCACTTAGAAAAGATGTCAGTCATGGTGAGCGGCATTCTGGGTCTTGGGATAATAATTTCTGTCTGCCTAAAACTGGGGAACATTCAAGCGGTGGGAAATTAATTCCTACCGACACAAAGCGTGAGTTTTTTCTTGGACGAATATTAAACTGAATAATATCAAGTTCGTTAAAACAACCACAGGAAAAAAAATGATACTTCTCTCTCTCAAAGTAAACCCAGCAAAGCATGAGATGGAAATGGAGGAATGTGAGTTTTGTTTTGTTTCAAAACTCTCTGATGTTGTTGGAAAGCATCGCATAGTTTTCAGTGGAAGAAAAATAGTCTGCATGCCATGGGCGGCTCATCCATTTAAACAGATGAAGCAGTGATGTTGATTTCACAAAAGGCTGGAAATGCATGAAAGGAGCACCACTTCCTAAAACAGCATTGCTTGTTGACTGAGGCTGCATACCATTTTGTGCTGCAAGGTGTGGCAGGGGTCAGGCTGGATGGCTCACAGCAAGCAGGACCTGGGTTCAAATCTCAGCCTTTCTGTGTGGCCTTTTCTCAGGGTGCTCTGGTTTCCTCTCACAGTCCAAAAACAGTCATGTCAGGGTAACGGGCGACCTTTAACTGACCTCAGGTATGATGGACTCCTACCGACCTGTCCAGGGTGTTGGGAGTACGGGACAAAACTGAAACGTCAAGGAAAGCAGCTCTTGGATTGATGTCCTCGCCTCAGCCCTTAGCTTAAAGCAACAAGGCTTTGTGGGTAAAATATTCTGCCTCAAAAATGGAACACGCCTTTAAAAACACATTACTTAGAGTTAAAACAAGTGGTGTGTTTTTGTTGAGTTTTCATTGAGCCCCATGACTTGCTTGTAACATCTATTGGTATGTGATGTGTTTTTCTTGTGTTTATATATATATATATTTTTTTTTTCTTTTTTTTTTGAAAAACATTTTTTTGGGGGGGGGGGATTTTATTTTTTCCCCTTTACCATGTGTAACATTTCATTTTAAAGAGATACTTCTGCATCTTTTTCATAATTTTAAAGCCAGTGTGTGCTAAAATGACCCTTTACAGGGTAATGAATGACCACCCAGCCCCTATCGTCCCCTGTGACAAGAATATTGCACTTGCAACTTCAGACTGGCGGGCCGCTCTGTTGGGTCCAAGAAAATAAAAGAGCTGACACACCTGGCGCTGCAGTCTGCCTCCAGCACGTTTCCTGCATGTTTTAGATCACGGACACATCTGATTTGTTTAATTTAGGGATGAATCGCTGCTGTAGACACTAAGGAACGCTGGGGAGACCTTTCAGCTGTTAGATTAAGGTGTTAAAAAGATGAACACACAGCAAAGAGATTCTACAAACAGACTCTAGCCAAAACTGCCTGGTTCCCCTATAACCCTCTCAGGCTCAAAATAAGTTTTGATAAGAGGACGAACACCTAAGTCCTTCAGGGGAACTTCTGAGTTAAAAAAAATGCTCATGAAATACGTGTGTGGAGTAACCAGGTAGGTAGGTTTTAACGTTGCTAATCTGCATCGCCTGCCTCCAGAGGGTTAAAAGTATTCCTGACAAATATTTCTTTAAAGGGTCACTTCATTCTACCCATATTGCACAAATTGGGACACCTCCAGGCACTGGTGTTAAGGCCCAGCTCACAAGAACGGATTATCGGGGCGATTTTTACACCAATCTTTCATTCCGACTAGCTTAAGGACAGGCTTAATTACCGTAATGCCTCTAAAGATGACCTTATCAGATATTCCTACGAGTGTTACGAGCTCTCTGGTCCGTGCAGAAGCATGTCAGGACCGCTCGTATTATCGGGACTTTTAAACATGCTGGATTGTCTTGGTCTGATTTTAAAGGACAATCAAACATGCTGCCTGTTGAATGTGGCATTTGGTCAATCCGCAGCAAGGTGACAGAATCACACAACATGCTCCACTGCCATGTTTGCTCGCTTCCCATCTGAATTGGGATACCTGTGTGTGAAATGGGATTGTGTGTAGTTTTTGGTGTGTTACTGGAGACCGCACACTGTAGGATCTTAAAGTAGCTTTCTGGAGTTTTCCCCTTTCAGAAATGATGTACGCTTTGTCAGAAATCAATAAAAGTCATTGTAATGTAAGCAATACAGCCTTTTTTTCTAACCACGCCCCCTGCCCAGCAGAGCTCTGTGCAATAGGAAACTGAGAGTCGACCAGAACTAACCAGTAGCGTTAGGCTTGGTTTATGCTTGACGCATTCACTTTCCGCTTGGTGATGCGGCTCGCGGATGGAACGCGCTTCACAACTCGCAGCGTTTATGGTTCATGCGGCTTGTCTCTGCGGTGAGCCAATATTCTCCCAAACTGTAGGGGGCAGCATGGAGCACTAGAGCATGCATCCAACACTACACCATAGTAGAAGTAAAAATGACTGTTTACAACATGGCATTCCAGCATTTTTTAACAGCGTTCTCGTCTTTTCCCACAGTGCAAGCTATTTCTCTCCAAGAATTATTAACATGTTGATCACGGTGATCTTTGAGAGCTGAATCATACAAATGCCTGTATTTACGAACCTCTGCCATACTAGTTCTTGCCAGTCCGCCATGTTTTTCCGCGTTCGACCGTCCGCGTGGTTAGAAAATTTCCTGGGTGCGAGCTGCGGAAAGTTTGGGCCGGGCGGAGACGCGGCGGAGGGGTGTGGTTGTTAAAATGACGCAATTTTGCCACGCGGAGCCGTGCGAACCTCGCGGACGCGTCAAGCATAAATCAAGCTTAAGACTACCGCTCAGATGCTTCAAATTTAAGGAATACCTTAGCTGATGCAGAGTTGATGAACTTTTCACAACCAAGTAAGTAAATATATAAATATTTGAGAGCACAACATGACATGAGAAAAATACTCGTAAAACAACGTGTTTCAGCTGTTTGTCGACTACAGAAGAACATAAATAAACAAGAAACGTGAAGTCGCCATCTAAAAAAAATTGAAGGAAAAACCATTAGTGTGATATGCTTGTTAGCCACTAGATGGCGTCATCGGATATGAGAAATACATCCCAAAGAAACTGTAATTGTTATATCACAGATTTTTTTTATTGCCATGTGTGTGTCTCTCATGTATTGAAAATCATTAGAAAATCCTGACCTAGCCTGATCTAGCCTGGCCTAGCATGGCCTAGCCTGGCCTAGCATGGCCCAGTCTGATCTAGCCTGATCCAGCCTGGCCTAGCCTGACCTAGCATGGCCTAGGGTTAAAGGTGAATGGGATTTGGTCTGAAATCGTGTACTGATGCTACAGGGGAGGATCTCGTCCTCTGACGTTACCATAGTGATGACTCCTTGTCATGCTGGATGCTTCTAGAGTATTATGTACTCAGAGCAAAGGGAAACGGATCAGGTGTTTTTAACGTTTTGCTGCCGTAGCCCAAGTCCCTTTCTAAACGTGACTTAAAGCTGCCAGCAGCAACACTGAGATGCACCCCTCATCCCCACCGGAGGACTCCTGTGGTCTACAGCGGGAGCATGTTCCTGTCCAGCCCTACATTACCTGCTAACTGTTAACTGCAGAAATTGATGCATCCCAGAACTGGCTTGTGGCGAAAATCGAGCCCAATCGTATTTGTAGAGGCGCGGCGTAGTTATCACTTTTGGGACGCACCTGAAATATTCCACGCCACAGCCGGTGTGGATCAACCCATAGACTACAGCGGTTTATATTTGAAGAAAAAACATTCCTCTGCCGTTCTGCGTCGCTGAAGCCTCCGGCGTGGATTTGGGTAATGATTGTGTAACGCAATTTTTCCCACCTGGTCCTGCTCCTCAGGACCCATTGGACTGCATGTTTTAGACGTGTCAAACTAAAGCACACACAGCACTGAGCCCTAGGACCAAGACAGTGATGCAGCAGTGAACACAAGCGTTTGTTCCAACCTTACAGACTGTCAGCTGCATAAGAATTATGAAGTGGTTTTATCAAAGGACATTTTTTGGCCAGACAACCACAGAATTAGTGCAATGAGTCTTCCGGTTTCCACAATAATACTGATGCGTTACATTCTGGGTGTGGGGTTGCCACTTTGTTTGCACAAATATGTAAACATAAACAGCTTACTATGGCAAACATATAAAATAGCTATGCTTTATTTTGTTTATTTTATAAATAACAACAAATTTACCTCATTTAAGTGCAAGGATTACCTTCCAGACTTCCGTGTTGTAATATTTCGGTTACTAGAAGGGTGTGAGGCTCGTGCTGCTCCATATGAAGAACATTACACCAGCTTTTACTGTAATTGTGATATTGAACGTAGAGCTGATCTGTGTCAGCCATAACTCTAAATGCAGCTACAGCCTCATAACTCATGAGAACACATACACCTTTGCTAAGCAGTGACATTCATCTGCTGCACTGGAGAGCAATTCAAACCCCGTCTCCGCTCTTGTTCCGATACCTCAACGACGTAAGGCCACTGCGCTACTTTGAAATCTGCAATTAAGCATTTTCTTTACATGTGATTGATGAGCAGAAGAGGGCCATTAAAACCCAACGTGGACCTTGGGCGCAGTCTGCAGACTATATGGGCTCGTATCAAATCCACGTCCTCTGCCCTGAGATCAGAACATGACTCTGGGCCCCTGCAGATCCTGAGTTGGTCTGTAATGAAAGTCTCCCAGGAGATCTGGCTGAAGGATTCTTTTCCTCAGGGGTCAAGGAGAGGTTGAGGCTCCTTGTTCAAACTACACGTAGAGCATGGTGTGGATTACAGGAATGTAACCGCTGCTCTCAATCTTGCAGATACACAGAGAATTTCTTTAAAATCTAACATTTTTTAATCAAATCTATGTTTTCTCAGAGCTGCACCACTTCATAAACTGTCCATTTTCACTCACTTCTTCAATGAAATATTTACAACGACCTCAAGATGTAAGATCAGACAGATTGGGTCCTCGCCCTCCCTAACCGTGTCTTCAGTGATAAGTACAGCAGTAAGCTGTCTAAAATATTCATGCACTGATGCAGAGTTACTGTCCCTCGATGGGCCAAGCTATGTGCAACATCTGCTCCTGATGTCAGGGCACACTGCCGCGTGCCAGTAGAGCCCCGAGTGCACGCACAGCTCCTCTACTGTGCCGAGCCGCGTCCAGACACACGCTGCTCCGCCCAGCCATGTATGATTAATATCTGATGCAACATCCGTAATTTAGCTGGCTGGACAGAAGTATTTAACTACGCTGCTAATAATCCATACGCATAGATTGAACCCCTCAGGTCTCACACTGGCATCAGCAATTCCGTCATTCACTGATGAATGTGTCAGCTGATTGCCTGCTCCATCAACACTTCATGATTATTTGAGGACAATTTCGGGATGAGTCCTTTTGCAGTGGAATGGAGAATTGATGCGATGAAACGAAGTGCTTTGTAAGCCGCCAGCCCGTTAAACCGCCAAAGTGTTAATGCCGTTAGCTCAATAACAATTTGGTGAATACAATTATATTCCAACAACAAAATGTCATTGAGCAGTTCATCACACCCTTAAAAATGTGAGTTAAAGGTGTGCAGACACAGCTGACACTGACTGCACAGGTTTATGACAGAGAGGCAATAACAAGGACACAGACAGAGTCAGCAATAGTCAGAGTGAACACCGTCCCAGGTGCAGTGTCTATAGGAGGCCACAGATACAGCCACTGCCTCCTCCACCACTGGACCCGCCTCACTGTCTCCTGACAATCACATGAACCGGCCTCGACTGGATGCTTGTTTTGTGGCATGATCCCTTGCTGCTCATGCTGCTGAAAAAATAAATAACTGAGCTCTGCACTGCTATAAATAATGGATGACTCGTCCACTGTCACTTTTCATAGCATGTCAAGCCACGGCCTGGCCATTATTAGGGTCTG
Organism: Nothobranchius furzeri; assembly: GCF_043380555.1. Taxonomy (NCBI): domain Eukaryota; kingdom Metazoa; phylum Chordata; class Actinopteri; order Cyprinodontiformes; family Nothobranchiidae; genus Nothobranchius; species Nothobranchius furzeri. Next base: position 37,327,030 of record NC_091745.1, on the reverse strand, counting down.
TCTTCTTCTCTCTGGCTCTGACTCCAGTTTTGTTATTGTTCTGCTCGACTTGGCTGCACACCTCCTCGGCGGGTCGGCTGTCAGTCTTTCTCCTGGTCGGTGCGGTTGATGGTTGCCACAGAAAGGAAAAAGATGCTTTGGAGGGTGAGATGCAGGATGGGTGATGCACCATACCGCTGCTGCACTGTGGCAACCTGTTCTGGATCGGTCTTGATCTGGAACAGAAACGGTCTCCATCCATAGAGCTGTTAGAAACTAACTGCCTTTTTCTGACGCAGGCTTGCTGTCACTGTCAGTACAGAACAAATCATTACACGTTAGGGTAAAACATTGGCTAGCATCATGGTTTAATGGAGATAATATAGGATTCCTTCACACAGGATTAAGGAATGTGTGACTATTGCCATGACATACAGAAATATGATTGGGTTTTGTCAAATCTGGAGAACGTCCAGTGGTGGAGACAAGATGATGAGGTGTAAGATAATAAAAACACTGCCGAATTATGAATACTAGCTAACTGTTTGTTGCACCGTTCACTTTGAAGTGCAAGTTTATTGAGAAGTAATTGTTTTACTTGTGTTTGAAATATGATCGGTCACTCTGAGCTTTACATGCAGGCTGAATGTGAAAATAGTCTTCTGCCTTTATTTTAAGCATCAGCCGCTGATAGAAAACATGGAAGGAAACGCTGGGGTGAGAAAAATCCAAGTGGACCCACCCACCTTGGCTCATAACCAGGAAAGGCTGTTGCTGATTTAGCATCCAGGAGAGAGCAGAGCACGGCTCTGCTAGTAGAAGCTAACTGTTAGCGTTAGCAACTCCACCACATGGCAGAACTCCTCCAGGCTTGTGTTATTTTTGGAGATAAATTAGCGTTGCAAAGAAAGTCAGTGGAGTCAGTGGTAGAGCAGCGTTGCTGTTAGCCAATCAGAGGCGAGATGTCGGAATATCATGAAATGATAACAAGTAAAACTCCAAATCCTGCTGTTTTCTGCTCCCCTTTCCGCAGACCAACCTCTGCTTCCTGAAACAGCAGCGTGAGAGTGTGTTGTCCCACACAGATCAACTTACAAGGGATTCATTTAAACTAGAGACCATTGCAGATGCATTGACAAATGAGTGAACTTGGTCTTTAAGGAGCTCTTCTGCCTTCTCATCATGATCAAAGCATCAGCAACACATTCTCACAATTTGTAATGCTCCACCTATAGAGTACGCTCTAAACCATTTGTGAATTGATTATAGGTGGAGAGATTTTGCACTCCAGAGTTTGCCCAAAAAAGACGTTTAAGCCTTCACGGAGGTCGTGGTTTTACTGCGGTGCAAGCAGAGCATGCTGGGAACAAACATGTGATGATCATGTGAACTTTCAGTGGCTTGGGTGGTGCAGAGCAGATGGAGAAACATATATTGATGAGGGAACTGATGGGAATACTGATGTAAAAAGGATGCAAAGGAGCAAAGAAAATGGTATGCAGACATAATTTTGTTGTGCTTATGGGCAGTTATGTGCAAGATTGATGCATCTATGTATAAACACACACACACACACACACACACACACACACACACACACACACACACACACACACACACACACACACACACACACGCACACGCGCACATGCGCGCGCGCACACACACACACACACACACACACACACACACACACACACACACACACACACACACACACACACACACACACACACACAACAAAGTGAGGTCTTTATCCTGTGTGAAGAGGCTCTTGCTTAGAAGCGCGCCCCAATCTAAACTTCCCGTCTGAAGAATCATGGATTATTCACAAATGCAGCTGCAGAGGAAAACGAATAAAGAACATCTGGCTTCAGGGGAAAGAAAGACTTGAGTTAGTCAAGAGAAAGACATTTGGGCAGTGTCAGCAACACAGAAGGTCGTGCTGAGAAATGTGGAAGAAAAAGTTGTTTTAGGTTAAGACACAAAGCAAGTAAAACTGTCATTACCTCCACAATCAGCCATAGCTCACTGTTTGTTCAAGATGTGATGTGGTGCCACCAGGCTAAAGCCTTAGGCAAAGTGTTGTCCACCAGCAGCTTTCAGTTCTGCAGGCTGAGGCAGTCTCCATCTGCAGAGTAATAGCATCAAATCAAGGCCTGCAGCAAACAAACCCTGACAGATCCTCTCATTTGGGATTCACTTTGGGACAGCTGTGGTGCCATCCAAAAGAGGGAACATAGAGGGGGAAGCCAGTGCTCAGTAATGTATGCAGAGTGTCTGCACGTCCTGGATGACAGCAACACGGGCGCTTGTCACAAGAGACATCAGTTCTACTTAGTCACAGCGCTGCGGGGCAATCCATATGACTGCAGAGCTGTGCGAACTCTATTAATAGTTATCTACCTTTCAGGAGTTATTATGCTGAGTGGGGAATGACAGAGAAAGATAATGGAAGCAGTCCCAAATGAGGGACAGAAACCGTGTCTGAGGAGTGTTTCTTGTGCTTCTTGCGCTGTTGCAACTTAAGAATCCCCCTTCCAATCTCCTCTCTCACACACTTCCTATTAGGCTGTGTGCCTGCAGCCTGGTGCCTGGGACACAGTTTATGTGAGAAGAATAATAAGGATTATTAATTGGTCAGGAAGGGAAGACGACTGGTAGAAAGAGCAGGGTGTTGTGTAACTTTTACCAGTACCTGAGAAGTTTTAGAGGGTCTGAACCAAGCTAGAGGTTTGGACAGTTTGATGAACTTTGAGGATAATATCGGTACAGAACATCTTGTTTTTTATTATATTTATTATTTTTAAAGTCAAATGTGAAGGGGCACATACATTTGCAGGAAGACGTTTCCCGAGCATCTTTTCTTTTATGGACATGATGTTTGCTGGGCTAATATAACAATTAACAGAACACAAAACAGTTAAGAGGAAAAGCCTTTAAAATGCTAAATGTTGCCACAACTCCCACAAATGTTGCTCATGTGTTTTGAAGCTTTCTGCATCATAGAAGCTATAAAATCTGGATAAATCAACAATCTATACGTTCATTTGGCAGCGTACCTTCCAACCAAACAGTTTGAATATTTAGAAAAAATGATAACCTCTAGCAGGGTGAGGGGAACGGAGCAAGGAGGGGTAGACATGACAGATGAACCTGTTTGAAAAGTCAAGGTCTCGTGTTGGCCATGATTAAATTTTTATCAAACTTCTAAATTAAAAATGTGGATGGTCATCACTTATTTGTCAGATTGTCTCAGCTCAAAGGGTGGATGTCACATTGGGTTTGCAAAATTGGGGGGGGGGTTCAGCAGCTAGGCAGGAAAAGCGTGGATCAAAGAGTGCTGATCCTGCCAAATGCTCTGCAAAACTACCCTGTTTAAGGAGCTTTTACTCCAAATGGACTTCCTGCACTGTTACACTAAGTGGAAACGACAGGATTTAAAATGTAACATCTGGAAGGGCTTGGGTACACTTATTCAAATACCTCCATCTTCCAGCGTGATTATGGCAAGATCCAAACAAAATGTAGCACGGGCTACACGTTGTATATCCCCTACTTAACTCCTAAAAGCCTTTAAGTTAATATCCATGTGCTCCAAATCAATACCACATTCCTTTCACTGTAAGCAAACGGTACACATCTTTCTTTCCACAAGCACGGACATCTGCAGGCATCTCATTAGGGAATCCATTAGACGTTGGCGTCTTTTTTGATGAACTTCTACCATCTTTTGACTTCTTGTTGTTTCGGCGTTTCTTGCTTTGGAAATGCAACACGTCTGAAACAGATATGGAGTTGGCATAATCAGCCTCCTGTGGCTTTGGTTATTGTGCCTCTTTTCCAAGATTTTCCGGATTAGAATGCTGGAGAAAGAGGAAAGAAATCATAGACGTGTGCTGCCTCAAGATTATAAGCATGTAGATCTATGGATGAGCGGCTAGCCCACAGCTGCCAGCCAAAAGAGAGAGCGAGACACAGAGGTTCCTTGTGCTCAGGCTGCACGATGGGCCAAGTCAGGGAGCTAAAGATCTACTCGTGTATCTCAGCTGTCTTATGGGTCAACAGATCCCTTCCTCCCACTGAAGGAGCCTGAAACCCCAAGAGCTCCTCTGTAGAAGGTTCAGCAGTGCTGGATCGATTCTGAAAAACACAAGAAAAACTGCTTCGTACCTTCATCTTCCAAATTCGATAGAAGATCAGATTCTGTTGCTTCAGAGAGGCAGCGCAGGGGCGAACCCTGACCCCACCATTAAAAACATGGTCCATGTTTTGTTTTTACACATCTGGAGAAATCTTTAAGGATAGTCCAGCCCGACAAATTGTTTTCGAGACCGTTTGATTCAAAAGAAGATTTGATTTACTGCTAAAGCTGTTTTGTTCCAAGGCTTTTGTGCAGGAAATCACAAATTCTTATTTCACCTGAAACTAGACTGGAGGGTGGTGAATGGGCTGGAAAACTGGAACAAATGTTATTGGATCAAGCATTGTTGTTGCTTTATTATGTATATGTGTAAAAGAAGGTAAATGTAATATTTAATTTTCATGTGTGTGTTTGATTCTTGGGCCTTCCATGAGAAGAACCAGTTTTCTGCATGACCAGATTAAAAGCATTTAGTCTGCTTATTGTTTGGGTTTCGCTGCTCTCTTATCACATCGCTATTATTAGCAGGCCCCTCGCTCCCTGCTGTTGCTTTCCTTCCAGTGTTTCCTGATTACATTTTTCATCCCTGTCTTAACCACATCCCGAGTTCTTGTGTGGCGTACTTTCTCTGGCAGTTCATCTACGAGGCCACATCCTCAACGTGATTAGAGCTGCTTTTTCTTTTGGGAAAAAGGATGTAAGAGGAAGTTTATGCTTCCCTCTGCCACAATAAGGAGTGTGCTCCAAAACCTCCTTTGGGACACCACGCCTGAACATTTAAGCACATTTCTATTAGTAGTATTTGTCTGACTAAAACTATGTTAATCACATTTTTATTTTATTTTATTTTATTTTTCCCCGTGTCCTGTCTGGCTGTGAAGCACACAGAATTAACGTCTGAATGCTGGTAACAAGCCTTACAGATTTACTCTCAGGTGGAGCATCAAAGCATCTGCTTTTAATGTCACGCCTGATACTTAAACTTTATTGTTGTTGTTTCTGAATGCTTTGTAATTCCGACCGGACACAGAGACAGAGGTGAAATAGAAAGGAAAAGAAAAGGTGGGGAGAAGGGGGGAGGGGGGGGGGGGGTCCACAAAAATAAACAATAATTAACAAGAGTCTGCTTCTAGACTTGCAGGAAGAGAAAGAATAGAAGAAAAAAAAGGGACACACAACAATACATCAGGAGCAAGCTATCACCGCGTCAACCTGATGGTGAAATATAAAATCAACATTGTTTAACTGAACAATCACACGATAATAAATCATAGTGCATGTAGTGGCAACGACAGCCTTAAGACATGTGTTGAACGTCCCCAAGCCCATGCTTTTGAGAGCACCATGTGAGCACCTTTGTGTGTACACACGCTTGTTTATGTAAGGAGCATCCAATAGAGAGTGTGAGGGGTCACAGATCTGCCCCCCAAAGATGTGTAGGAGATGGGGGGAGCTTCAAGTCCCAGAGATCCAGGAGCTGCCCCAGAACACAGGGACCCCAGGGAGACTGTAACCAGAAAAGCTCCCGCCCCCCTCGAGAGGCACAGAGGATCGCCCCGGGGGGGCCACAACCAGCAGCCGGCAGAGTCCCTGGAGATCTCAGCAGCAAGCGCACAGGCCCGCCCACCCGCCCGCAGCCTCCCACCCCCTAGCCGGCCGAGGCCAGGACCCAGCGACCCAGGACCAAGGGGCGACTACCCCCGCCGGGGACCCAGCAGAGCCCAGGGACCCAGGGACCCAGACCCCACCAGGCAGCCACCGGGAATGACCAGGCAGGCGCCAAAGATCTTAAACCCCCTGACCCGGGAGTAGGGATGAGTACCGAATTCGGTACTTTTTAAGGTACCGACCGAATTCCATAGTACCTACCGAGCACGGATTCACGTAATTTCAAACGGCGCCTCGTTTCGGTACCCTTCCTTCATAACGAGAACTTGCCAGGACAGCTGCACATGCGCAAGAGCGTTTTGTCGTCGGTCACTGCCAACCAGTTGTAAACAGAGCAGCATGGTAGAAAGAACGTACGCTAAAGCTTGGGTTCACTTCACTAAATGTGATGGGTAACTGGGTGATGATGAAACCAGCGACAACGATCTAAGTGAGACATCATCATCTTAATCTGCTCCGGTAGGTAAATATAATTAGCTTGATATGTTAGCTTCTGTTTCGCTAATGGTGCGTTTGCTTTCTCCTCGGAACTCCGAACATCCGACTAGAAGAACATGAACGCGCTCTAAAGTTTGGCTTCACTTTACTAAATGCGACGGGTGATTGGGTGAAGATGAAACCAGTGACAACGATCTAAGTGTGAGGCATCATTGTTTTAATCTGCTCCAGCAGCTAAATAAACCGTATAAGATAACGTTAGCTTGATATGTTAGCTTCCATTGCTACCATTGATATCAGCTAATGGTGCGTTCGCTTTCCTCGGAAATTCTAACTTCCCAGTAGGAAAAATCAAATGAAAAAAGACGGCAAAAGGAATGAAGATACACAGTAAATTTAGTTCACAGTAAAGATGTTTGCTTCAGTTTAATTATCAGCTTATAAAACTACAAGGACAATGTTAAAATACAAACAGTCGTATGTTATTTATCGTGATATTTATCAAAAATTGTTATATATTGAGAAAAATATATATTTAATTATAAAAGAGAATTAAAATATTAAACACTCAAAAGTATCGAAAATTGGTACCGTTAAGTACCGGTATCGATTCCTAGGTATTGGGAATTAGTACCGAATCGATTCAAATGTCAAAGGTACCCATCCCTACCCGGGAGCCACGAACACTCAGGCAGACCAAGGCACCACACCCCACACCAGGTGTGGCAGGGGGAGGGGAGACGAAGATCTATATCATAAAAAGAAGTCCCAGTAGATGAGAGGAGTCAAAGGCCCCACCTGACATATGCAGTCATACACAAACACAGTCACACAATCCCTCCCTCATGTTCACACATGCACATACAACCAAAGACTTACAAAATTGCATGCCGGACACCCACTCATGCTCCCCATACACACCATATTCACTCTGGTCCCGGTACTGCTGCACATTGGGTACAACCATCACCGGTTACCAGAGTTTGACCCTTTCTGCTGGGGTGCTGATGAGCAGTCTCCCCCACCCAACGCTGAGCACAGCAACCCACCACCCCAGACCCCAACCGGATGGCCAGATCTCCCTCCTAGCCTCCAGCCCCAGGAAGCCAAGCGACAACAGAGGTGTGCTAAGACCCCTAGTCTCCCTCCGCCTGCTCCAATATGGTGTTAGTGAGTGTTGATGAGGTGTATTCCATGGCTGTGGTGAGCGGGCAGTGCGGGCATTGTCTGGCCTATGCCAGCTGATGCCACCACACCACCTCAATTGCACCCACAGCCCTCAGTGTCTAAGTGCAGCTTAAAATTGGAAGTGGGCACCGGCACTTGGGAGGAGGCTGAGAAATCCCCCTGCCAAATGCCGTTCAATGTGCTCACTCCCAAGGCCCTAAGTGTGTGTTTGCGTGGAATATCATTGGTGGAAGTGTTTAAGGTGCAAATAAAATTGGGGGGGGGCACCTTTGCCACAGGAATGCGGAAATGGAGTCCATACCCGCACTTCCTCACTTGTCCACCCCCCAAGGTCCTATGTGCATGTTTGTGTGATGATGTGAGGGAGCAGGAGGAGAAAAATATGCGGGGATGGGGAGGAAGGCTGGTTGGGCTTAGCCCTCCAGGGAGCCAGCTCCCCTACTGGCCCCAATAGACACCTCTGTTGCCACCCAGGGCATGGATACCCCAGCCCATCCTGCCAGGGCCCAAAGCAGCAGCATTGCAGAGCCTCACGGAGCCTGAGGGCACCAACCCAGCCCCACCCCAGCAGAATATCTATGCCCATCCCTTCATTTGCACAACTTCCAGAACATATAAGACATAGGACATCCAGGTAAGGTTGGGTCCTCCCCCTCCTGGGCCTCTCCCTCCCCTGTGATGAGACAGCAGAGGAGCCAAGGTCTACCCCAGGCCCCTGAGCCAGGCACTGCTGCATGTGCCCGCCTTCTTCCCGGCAGCATACATGTCAGGACCCAACCCCCAAGGCCCCGCCCAGATCCCCACACGGGGCCGGCCACCCCCACACCCCGAGCCCCCAGGCCCCCACATTTTTATTAACAAAAGTCTATCTATCTATCTATCTATCTATCTATCTATCTATCTATCTATCTATCTATCTATCTATCTATCTATCTATCTATCTATCTATCTATCTATCTATCTATCTATCTATCTATCTATCTATCTATCTATCTATCTATCTATCTATCTATCTATCTATCTATCTATCTATCTATCTATCTATCTATCTATCTATCTATCTATCTATCCATCCGTCCGTCCGTCCGTCCGTCCGTCCGTCCGTCCGTCCGTCTATTCATCAATCCATCCATTTTGCACCACTTATCCGGTGTCATGTTGCCATGGCATCAGCCTAAGAAGAGAGGCTCAGACTTCCTTCTCTCCGACCACTTAGACCAGCTCCTCTGGGAAATCCCAAGGTGTTCCCGGGCCGGCTGAACACAGTCCCTCCAGCTTGTCCTGAGTCTTCTTTTAGGCCTTCTCCCAGTTGGACGTGGCTTGAACACCTCACCAGGAAGACATCCAGAAGGCATCCTAACCAAATGGCTGAGCCACCTCACCTTGCTCCTCTTGATGTGGAGGAGCAGCGGATCTACTCTGAACCCCTCCTGGATGTCCGAGCCACTCACCCTACTAAGTTTTTTAAATTAGGTACTGTCCTCTCATGGACAAACACCATCATACATTGGTGATCTTCTCAGTACCTACACCCCCAGCAGGTCCCTGAGGTCCAGTAACCAAAGCCTACTGGTTGTGCAGCACCAGACTAAAGACCAAAGGTGACAGATCATTTGCTGCTGTGGCCCCCAGATTCTGGATCTCTCTTCCCCTGAGCCTGAGATCAGAGGACTCAGTGGTCTCCTTTAAAAAGCAGCTGACTGGCTTTGGAGTGACCTCCTCTTCCTCACTAGCTTCTTTTCATGCTGGTGTTTCTGTCTTTTTTGGGACCCTGCAATGACCTTTTTGTAGTGTTAATGTTATAAATGGTAAATGGCCTGTATTTAATACAGTGCCTTCAAGAGTCCTGGAACCCCCCAAGGTGCTTTACAACAAAATCATTCATTCACCCATTCACACACATATTAACACTCTAGTGAGGATGAGCTTCGATGTAGCCACAGCTGCCCTGCGGCACGCTGATGGGGGCGAGACTGCCGAGCACTGGCGCCACCGGTCCCTCCGACCACCACCAGCAGGTAAGGGGGGTTGGTGACTTGCCCAAGGACACAATGACAGCGACAACCTGAGCGGGGATCGAACCTGCAACCTTCCAATCACGGGACGATCACCTAACTCCTGTGCCACCATCGCCCCCTGTTGTGAATCACCTCATGATTTTTATCTTGAGAGGAACTAAATAAGAATTGTTTCTTCCTCCTCTTCACCCTCTACACCATGGACTTCAGCCAGTCCCCTGAAACCTGCCACGTTCAGAAGATGTCTGACGACTCAGCAGTGGGCCCACTGGTGGTGAGGAGACAGAGTATCTGGCGGCGGTGACTCTTTTGACTCGTGGTGTGAGCAGAACCACCTACAGCTTAACGTGACAAAGACCAAAGAGCTGATCATTGACTTCAGGAGGTCAAGGTCACCAGTGACCCCTGTTTCCATCCAGGGGGTTGCTGTGGACTTAGCTGAGGGCTAAATATCTGGGAGATCACATTGACAGTAAACTGGACTGGGCTAAGAACACAAGGGCACCTTGAAGGAAGGACCTGAGCTGTCTCTACTTTCTGAGGTCATTCAACACCTGCCGAACAATGCTCAGGATGTTTGATGAGTTTGTTGTTGCCAGGGTCGTCCTCCATGCTGCTGCATGCTGGGGCAGCAAGTTAAAGGTGGCAGATGCAAACAGACTCAGCAAACTGATCCACAAGGCTAGTAACGTTGCTGGAATGGACTCTTTGAAGGTGGTGATTGAGAGACGCATGTTGACCCAAGATCGTGTAAACACTGGACAGTATTTCCCACCCACTCCATGACCCGTTGGCCAGTCAAAGGAGCACGTCCAGCTGGAGACGTAGAACAGCAGAATGCACCGCTGAACAATGCAGAAAATCATTCCTATCTGCAGCAGTCGACTTGTATGGTTCTATGGTCTAATGCACCCGTTTCCCTTACGTCTGTGACATGTGGTGTTTTAATGTTTATTAAACATGATGTTAATGTTCTCTAATAGTGGTGATTGGTATTTATTGTATCTTCAGAGTTGATTTATTTTAGTTTAGTGTTGGTTTCTGGTGACTTTCCACCTTGTATTGTTTTATATTTAGTTTTAATATTTAGTACTTATTGATCACTCTCCTTCTTATTCTTGATCTTTACTGTCTGGAGCAAATGCGTCTGCACATAATTTCCCTCAGGATTAACGTATTTCTGAGTCTGATTAGGCCAGTGGTTGTTTACTTTTGTGATGTACGTATTATGAATTAGTTCAAGGCTTTTCTCAGTTCAGATGGCTGAGAGGGTGTCACTTTTTCATTTTAACAATCCTGAGAGAGCCTTGGCACGCAGCAACTGTGGGTCACTTGTTGGGTTCGTCGGTCATAATAAGTGCAGAAAACAGCCTTTCACCAAAAGTCATTTACCTGGAGTTTAATGTGACTAAATGAAATGAAATGTGTGAAAATGAGTGTAAGTGCAAAACAAGGCAAGGCAGCTTTATTTGTATGGTATATTTCATACACAGAGGCAATTCAGTGTTAGCGACAATAGCACGAACATTAAAATAACGTGGCAGCATTAAAGTACACAAATAATTTTCAGTTTTAAGAATCAGAAAAAAAGACAAAGTTAAAGGGTGAGCCGTTACAGTGCAGAAGGTGCAGCTTAAGAGACAGTAATTCATAGTCTGACATCCTAAAAACTGAAGCTGTGAAATCTGCACATTATTAGCTAGATGTGGACTTGTTCATGGTGTTATTTTGCTACTCGCGAAACTTCAAGGTGAAGCTTAAAAGAAGCAAATTTCCTACTATCAGGAATACGTTGCACACCTCAGAGTGAAGGTGTTCTAGTGAGCCCCAAAACCTGAACAAATACTGGGGCTGTCTGGTGAAAGAGTTCCCATTTTACAGTGTGTCTGTTTCCTGGTGATAGGGGGCAGTACATACATAAATCCTTGCAATCAAGCAGCATTTTAGTGTTTAAGACATACCAAAAGATGCCCGTTAGGGCCAAAAAGCTCTGGGGAGTGCAAAATGACAAGCACATCAGACTTCCTTTCATCACTGGCAACGAGTGAAGAGGCAAATGTGTAAAACAACAACATTTAAGTCTGATGAACGTTTTGTAACTGTTTGGTACATATCAATAAATGCATTTTGTCCTCATTGGCTCCCGTAGAAGGAAACATGGCATCTAATATGGCGTCTCCCAGAGACTTAGACCCACTCCCACGTATTTTAGACCTGATTTTATGGTTATATGTTACGAAGCCGTCAACATTTTTCAACGACTGGGCATCATTTCATTCATTTTTAACAACATTTTGATGGATATTTCCAGAAATTACTGGTAAAAACTACACATTGTCTTTTATGAGCGACCAGAGGAAAAGGCTGCAGAGTTTTGTGAAAAGAAAACCTATCCAAGTCTTAAGCACAAGGGTTTATCTATCATGCTTTGGGCTTTTGTTGCCGCCAGTGGCACAGGGAACATTGGGAACACTTCAGTGGTGAAATGAAAGATTGGATTAAATTACCTTTCTGGTAAAAAGAAAAACAAATGGTGAAGACTGAAGCTGAGCTTGAAGCTGGAACTACACGGGAGTATTGTGTGCAGACAGCAACCAGGAAGCACAAACGTTTGCATGCACTGTAACCGTACTTTGCATTAAAGGTTGAGGCTCTCTGCCTATCGAAGGCACACTCAACATCCTAATGTGCCGATGAGACCGCTAAACACTGCAGGAAATATTAAAGGGGATTGAGACCTTACATAAACATCTGTGTAATCATTTCATGAGTCTGCAGTGACTTTCATCCCATGTGACTTGATCTGAGCTTTGAACCAGTGAAGGGCAGGTAAAGTACATTGCTCAAGGGTACAGCCGTTCCACATAATACAAGTTGTATTAAAACAGGTCGTGCTCAAATTAAGTGGATCCATGAATTGAAATGAAAATAAGGTCCCCTTTTGAGAGGAAAATAGATTAGTGTTGCTGATAGATGATCACTTGAAAGCGTTGTGCTGTGAATGAGGAAATTTTGACCAGATTTAGATCAGTTGTGATGATGTCCTGAGGGCCGCAGCGGGAGGAGGGGATGATACGGCAATTTACCCATGAATACATCAAAGCCCCTGAATAGCTTAATGCTACAGATGCTTTTTTTGTTGTGCAAGTAGTAAAAACCTCATTTCTGTGTTGAAAGGAATCCTCCAAAATTGTGCAGTAAGATTACATTTCTAAGACTACTTGCACTGAAGTATTACTTCAGGTCTTTCCCATTCATTTAAGTTTAAAGGGGTAGTTTCAATCTTTTGAAGTGGTTTCTAAGGAAACGGTTGTGAACAATTAACACTATACCTGCTGAAGCTGTTTGAACCATCTCAGTTGGCAGAAATTTAGCTCTTCTAGTCAGACTGATGAGCTAAGATCTACTCATGGAATGCACTACTACTAGTTCACCTGTTGAATTAATTAGATTCACTAAGATAAAGACAATAAAGTTTATATCTTACTAAATAGAATATTTACTGGGGCGGCACAGTGACGCAGTGGTTAGAGCTGTTGCCTTGTTGCTAGAACGTCCTGGGTTCACTTCCCGGCCTGGGATCTTTCTGCATGGAGTTTGCATGTTCTCCCTGTGCATACGTGGGTTCTCTCCGGGTACTCCGGCTTCCTCCCACAGTCCAAAAACATGACTGTTAGGTTGATTGGTCAGTCCAAATTGTCCTTAGGTGTGTGTGTGTGTGTGTGTGTGTGTGTGTGTGTGTGTGTGTGTGTGTGTGTGTGTGTGTGCATGATTGTTTGTTCTGTGTGTCTCTGTGTTGCCCTGCAATGGACTGGCTCTCTGTCCAGGGTGTACCCCGCCTGGTTGCCCATTGACCGCTGCAGATAGGCACCAGCTTGGCTTAATGACCTGACCTGAGTTGGAATGTTTATTATGTGAAGGTCCTTGAGACGAATCTGGTTATATAAATAAACTTGAATTGAATTGAAATAAATTGACGCTTGGCTAAGAACAAATAGTGTCATCATCTGAAAGCAGCAGTTATGCTTCACATGAATGTTATTTTGTAGACTAACTACCATACACTTTACACAATCAATCAATCAATCAATCAATCAATCAATCAATCAATCAATCAATCAATCAATCAATCAATCAATCAATCAATCAATCAATCAATCAATCAATCAATCAATCAATCAATCAATCAATCAACGCTTTATTTATAAAGCGCCTTCCGCAACCCTGTCAGGAAGCCCAAGGCGCTGACACAGCAAGGTTATATTGATCTGTTAAAAGCTTAAATTAGCGCATCGATAGCAGGATGTGAGACGTTCTGTAGGAATTTTGTAATGACTTCACCCCGACATGTAAACTGGAGGCTACACTGCAGCAGCAGAACAAGCTAGCAGCTAGTAACAGTGGAACAACTTCAGTCTCGTGGTATCTGTAAGGTTTCTTAATAACACATGTTTTGACAACCTCTACTGGCGTGAGTAATCCCTTTAGTTTCTAGGAAAAATGACAAGATGTTCCAGGAGAGCAACATGCTAACCACTACGAACAGCATTGCAGCTATTTTTGCAACACGTAACAAAAATCAATGAAAAAACTGTATTTAATAACGTAGGTCAAATAAAAGGTGCACATTTCTTTGCATGAACCACTGGAAATGTTTTAGATAAGCGTTTTTAAAATATTAGACATCGATTTTAGCCATGGCTCAGACTAGTCGTTAGCACATCAATCTAATCTGACCCGATCCCTCCAATTGAAACTGTTCAAAGAGCTTTCTGCAACAGAACCCTACTCAGAAAGTTTGATCTATCCCTTTAGGGATAGTGCCTAAGCAGCTTCGTATGTTGCACTCGTCTCTTTACTCCACTGGGTGTGAGGCCGGTGCAGCACTGACCTTTCAGTAAAAGTGTATTCAAATAGATGTGTTCGGTATTGTTTGAAACACCAGCTCCAATACTTGAGTGGAAAGCAGAATTTGTGGTTACCCTCAAACAAAACCTGCTCATTATTGTCCATGTGAACAGCTTGTCTGATTCATTAAGCATTTCCCACAATCCGTGCTCTAGAGACCCAGAGAAAGCAAAGAAGAAGAAACTGCAGGAGGGAAAGATGCTGATGGTCGGTTGCGGTTCAACCCGGCTGTGCCTCCAGTGAAAATATGATTGATTAGTGCGTTCTTGGGCTGACGTGCCCTCACTGCAGCTGAAACCTGTTAACTCAATGTGCACGGACTGGGCTGAATGAAGACTCAAACCTGTTGTGACTGCCACATGGCAAATATTATGGTTGGCTGCTCAGGCCACGGTTCAAGCAGGGTGGAAGCAATAAAAATAAACCGTCTGCGTTGAAAATTATGTGTCTGTATCACTCTGTGTCCATGTTTGTAGAACACAAAGATGCTCGCGCGCGCGCGTGTGTGTGTGTGTGTGTGTTGTGTGTGTGTGTGCGTGCGTTGTGGATGAAAATGACTGATTGTGTTCTTCTTTAGCTGACAGAAAAACATCATGTATCAAAAGCAGAGAGCGTTCTAACACCTAGCCCACCCTAACAACAACCCACCTGGATAAGCCAAATCCTCTCTTTTAGTGTTAGATTACCAAAAACCCATCGGCCCCCCATTCAAGGTCACAAAGGTCAGCCATTAAAAAAATACCTCTATGCAACATGGCACCCCTTCAAAAAGCACAGCCGCCATTGATCATCGACATCAGGCCTTCCCATAAACAGACACAGTGTCAACAAGCCCAAACATACTATTATCTATCCTGCAACAGACACAGTTTTAATGCTTGTAAAGGAATACGGACAATCACACCAAATGCATAAAACATCATTTGAATGCACAAAAGTGGACATTACAATGTCAGCTGTAACTATTTCACCTGACATTTTTAGATGCTACCTTTGCTATTTGTAATGCTTTTTATAACTAAACTTAACAATATTATTACATGCAATTCATCAGAATACATATTATTATAAATATGCTGTAGTTGGTAAGGATCCATCCCTTCCCCATCTTCCTCAGGACCCACTCCCCTGCAGGGCGGTGTGCTGAGCCCCCTCCTGTACACACACACACACACACACACACACACACACACACACACACACACACACACACACACACACACACACACACACACACACACACACACACACACACACACACACACACACACACACACACAATTGTAGAGAAACCAGTTAACCTGACCGTCATGTTTTTGGACTGTGGGAGAAAGTCCGAGAACCCACGGTTGAGATTTGAACCCGAGACCTTCTTGCTGCAGGGCAATGCTAGCCACTACGCTCCTGTGCAGCCCATCCATTAATCAATATAATAAAACTTTTACTTTCAGTCACACTACTTCTATTATCACAAACAGCACCTTCATTGTTCTTGTTTCTATTGCTCCTAATTTCTTGTTTATTTAGCTTCTTGGTGTTTTATTCGAGACCTTGAACCATCATGCATGCTATGAGAGTCTTGAATCTACATGAGTGCTTTTATTGTTATGTAGGACCAAGCCTGTGGTGAAATAGGTTGTCTTTATTGAGTCGTGTTTGTTGCAGCGCTATTGGTTCCTTCCATTAATCCTAGATGGATTATTACAGCTTTAACAAAAGTCTGCCAAAGATCAGATTAGATTGATTCCTGGTAAAGTCGGAGCCCGGTGCGTACGAGGCTGGGAAATACAATAAGAAGCGCCTCGATGAGCTGAGCCTATCAGTCAGCAGCCATTAGCGGCCACATCAGAGTCTCAATAAGAATCATTTTTGCTGAAAGCTGTCATTATGGTGCTCTGAGTGTCTGCAGGTCCCGGAGCCAGAGCTCCTCCGACCCCACGGTGCTTCACACAGAGACTGATGCTTCTGCAAAAGCAAACACCATCACTACTCATTCCACCGGGCCAAGTTCACACCGGTCTCTGCTGCTAATTAGTGAACAACACGGTGAGAAAAGGTAGGTGTTCTGAATCCATGATGTTGTCAAAGAGCGCATTGAGAACCCTGATGTACCGGCGTCTTCTCTCTTCAACAGAACGGCCATTACTGCTTTTATTTCCTCTCCTCAGGACTCCTCCATAATGATTTCACACACAAAAGACAAATCAAACTCACCTTTCCTGGAGGTGTGAGTTTAACTCTGCTTTTTAAAACTAAGATACTCAGTGGAAGCCATTTCTCTGGCCTTTCCCCTTCAGCGTGGATAAATACGTGTTTGTGTAATTCACCTTAAGGAGCCGAGCGAGGCTTGGTTCCACAGGCTGGTTTCCTCCACTTCCTGTCTGTGATGGACCACCACAGATGAGGGAATTTCCACCAGCCCGCCTGTCTGAACGCTGGTGTCCGTGGTGGGAGTTTTGTGTGTGGGGGGTGTCGCTGGGATGAGGACAGTGAGCCTGACCGTGGTGGCAGAATAAGCAGCTCAGTAGGAGTGCAGCGTGGCTGTCACAGGAGGCCGTGCTTGACAGGCCTGCATTGGAAAGTTGCTGTACTGTGAGTGACTGTCCGCTCCCTCCTGTCTTCTCCCCCTTATCTAGTTCGCTCAGCCACCGCCGCACACACACGCTCTCAGACAAACACACACACACACACACTTGCTCACACTCTCACACAGTGTGTTTATTCACCCACCGTACAGTTGTGTGCTGCAACTGCTGTCTCTCTTGGTCACCTCTGTTCCCTTCCTACTCTGAGAGGGTGACGTGTGTTTGATGGGTAGAGTCATCACCGCGGGTCCTCCGTCTCCTCTGTAGCGGGCCCACCTCCGCCTGAGGGGGGTGGGGGTGGACAGAGTGGCATGTTTGAACTGCTCAGCACCTTCAGAAGAGATTTGGTGCAGCTAGTATGTTGTTTTGTTTGTTTCCCTTGTGTGTGTCTCTCCTAATTAGCTTCGTGGACAAACAGTTATAATGCGGCCCCTCAAAGCCACTGCAGCTAATCAGGAATGCCGAGGAGCCGAGGATGAAGAGCAGAATGATGCTGACCTCAAAGTGTCAGCTGGTGCTGCATTTCTTATTGTTTACTCTCACTGTTCAACGTCGTGGTGTTCATGACAGCACTTTAGGCTATTTACATAGTTGAACTCTGCTTTTTGTCCATTGTTGTTTCATAAAGAAGAAATTAAAAGACTGGAAAAGCCTTGAGGCTTGTTTTTGAAAGGATGGAAGCTCATTATGGGGAGACAGGATGAACCTTCGCCACCCACGCCATTCATTTGGGCAGCCACGAGGCTCATTATCCTTTTGGAGAGACTTTAGGTCAGAGCTCCACAGCCTGTCCTCACCAACAGCCGCAGAAGTCCAGCAGAACTCAAAGGTTAGATTACATATTACAGTTACGGTGCGTGAAGAGGAGATGACAGGAATGAGATGAAAGGAGGCAACACCAGCTCTGAACTTGGGTGATGGATGGTGGTGTTGCACTAATCTACATCTCAACTCTTGCTTTGTTTTCTATTTCTTCTTTTTTAATTTTCTCTCAGAAAGCTCGGCCATGGTGTGATGACCTGCAGTTCCAGGGGACTTTTATGGTGAAAACAGAGTTTTCTTCTTTGTGATCTACAAAATGGAAACAGTCTCTCACTTGAGTGGCACATTAGACTGAGGGTCACAGCCTAATGAAGATAAACCAGAACTGATAAGAGACCCAAGAGAAGACCCATGGACTGTGTGTCTCGACTGGCCAGGGAACATCTTGGGATTCCCCTGGAGGGGCTGGCCCAGGTGGCTGGGGGGGTGGGGGGTCTGGGCCTCTGTCCTGACGCTGCTGCCCCACCACCCGCCTCCCGACCACAGATAAGTGGAGGCCAGCAGATGGATGGATGGACGGATGGATGGAACTGTTGAAATTCTTACCTACTTCCTGTTTCACCATCATGGACAAGTTGTAGACTGAACTATGGTTGTCTGCTTTGAACGTACCGTTTAGTAAACGATGATTCGGCTTCACATACTTGCTGCAACAGGCATTAGCGATGCTGACACATGCACCCTATTCCTTCAACTCCTTATCATGGTTATGTTTCTGAATGGATGAAATTGCTACATTAGCAAATTTACAGAACAAGCTAGCTTTTAAATGCAAACATGGTGACAGGACTCTCAGCCCCCCCATATGTTTCCATATATATATGTATATGTATATATATGTGTGTATATATATATATATATAAATATATATATATATATATATATATATATATATATGTGTGTGTGTGTGTGTGTGTGTGTGTATATATGTGTGTATGTATATGTGTATATATATATACATTTGTGAAATGGTGACTGGTTTTGAATTCCGCCAGTCTTGTTGGCTCGGACGAGAACTGTCTATGGACCAGCCCAACAACAGGAACAGAGATCTAGGTTGGTTCTTGACCCTGTGGAGCTCTATTTTCTTACACTGTGTGAGTATGAGACGTCTAAGAGAGTTGCATTAACAAAGTTACCATACAGATTATGAGAAAGTAGTGAATGTGCTATATCCTGAGCACCTTGTGACTCCTGTTTACCTTCTGTTGGATTGGGATAATGATCTGGAGAGAATCCATACTGGCAAGCTCCAAGCTATGTGTCTTTGATCAAGCCACAGTGGTTTGGACTAATTAGCGTTCTACATCAACAGCTACTGGCACATTTTAGGTGTGACTCTAATCAGAAACTGAGGGTCCAAAAGAAATCAGCAGTGATGTGAAAGTAGCTTTACTTAAACGCAACTGCAGAATATTTTCCTCGCTAAAGGAAGAAAAAAAAAAAGAAAATTCAAGGTTTCTTGGGAGAAAAGACAGTTTTCCTTCATCACAAGTGAATTAATAGTTTGGGTATTTAAATGGTTATTTGATGGGTTGAAGTTTGTGAAGCACTGTGGAAAAATATGTTTCATCCATCCATCTGTACAGGTTTAGGGTTTCCTGAAACAATCTCCAAAAGCATCATGCACCAAGTAGAACATCCAGTTAGGTAAAAGCAGAATATCCAGAGCTGTGAGATCTTTGCTTTATGATTTTGTAAGAGATGAACATGTTTTCTGTTGACCCAACACAAGCCCAGAACGAACCAACCAAAATAAGGGCTTTCTGTATTTTCCAAACGTTCTTGGCCACCAGAGTTTCTGTTACATGCTCGTCGGCGAGGGTGAGGAAAGGGTTATGTGTTGGCTTGCGGAGTACAACTCCCACATCCCACACAGTGGCCCTCAAAGGTGTTTTGATACGTGGTTTGTTGCTGGTGACATGCCGGCTCTGCATCCACGCACCAAACCCAGCGAAAACAAAACAGGAACGATGTAAAGGTAACGGAAGGAGAATCAATAATTTTAGAAAAACTTGGAAAAGGGTTGTTTTCCCTAACAGAGAGCAGCCCCTCCTCATTTCACTCTCTCTTTTAACTGATATGCTAATTCACAAAGCAACAAGACAGAAAGTGTTTCCTTCTCCACATTTTTGAACACAGACTTCATTTGCATCCATCACTCTGCTCAGAGTTTTACTGCAGCCTTTATTAAAACAGAAAATATCATTCTAGAGATGAGAAATTAGCACCAAATTGTTCTGTTACCCTAGCAACGAATCATTTTGTGTGTCTGAGTGTGTTTTACCTGTTTTCCATCTTGGGTTTTTAAACAAATCAACAGCAAAGCACTTCATGTGCACCAGCTGTTTTTCTAGGCTTGTTGCTATTGGAAATGATGGCTCTCAACACCCAAAGGGCCCTTTCTTAGCCTTGATAGAGCCAAGCTATATATTCTGAGCCCCTTGGCTGTTTATACCTGTGCTGAAAGTATGGGCACTATCTATCAGGACGGCCACTATCCCCAGCATGGCCCCATCTCTGAAGTACGGCTTGAGGGAACGTGCAGAAAAAAAGGAAACGGTGAGTTTTTTTATTCCTACTCTAGCTCTTCCCCACATGCACCCCTTTCTTGTTTGTGAACCCAAAAGCTGACCAGATCCGTTTAATCATCTATGCATGCCACTCTCAAATGTGAATCATATGCGTCAGAGTAACTGGAGCACACGGTCGCTGCGGTCCTTGGTTCTGCCCTCCCTGCCTGCCCACGGAGAGCACAGACAAGACTTTGCTGAGATCTCCTCTTCATCCCGCCTGAAGCCTGACAAGCTCATCCCAGCATGGCTTCCCTCCCCCATCTGAGGATGTTTACTCCTAATTGAGTTGCTCACTCATCCATGGCCCTGGGGGACACCTCCATGTCACTTCCTATGATTAACCTAAATTTCATCCATCGTCCAGGACTGCTGCCAGATCTGGTGAGGGCACGAATTACGTGTTGAGACATGAGCAATAAAAGAGCAAGAACAGGAAAAGGAACTTGGTAAGGAGAGAGAAGGGTTTCATAGCTGAGACATCCTGAATTCACCCAGGGATGCCCGCATTAGCTCCGCACATAAAACAGAGAAGCGAGGAAAGACGGGATCGAGATGCGAGGTAAAAGGTCCAACTTTTTCCTGCCTCAGCAAAAGCCGTGCTGCATTTATATCACAGTCAGGCTTCAGTCAGTCAAGTGGATTTTAAAATGGCCTCGGTTCCATTAAACAGTGCTGGTGTGGACCAATTTGGGCTTTTTAGCTCTGGCCTCGCTCCAGGGGATATGTCTGTAATGTATGAGGCTCTCTGTGCGTTTGTCTCAGGCTACGGTTGCTCCTTTCCCCCGTAAGTAGCAGGAGATCAAAGGCAGTGAGTGAAGAGCCCTTCTGTCCGGTTCTGCACAGGGCCAACCAGACCTTTCATTAATTGGCACTCGTAGAAACCGTATAAATCACGTCAGACGGCATTGACCAGAGCCTTAGTCGTGAACAGTAGCTCACAACAACACATGGATTTGCTGTTGTCTTTGATCAATGTGAAGTTATTTAAAAGCTTAGATGGCCAAACACCAGCGAGAACCACTGTTTTTCTCTTCGGCTTTCACAGTTTTGTCTTGTGTTCCTTCTCACTTGCTTTCCCTTTTTTTCATGCCTGTTTGGTTTTCCAAACACTTGCATGCATCGGCGGCGGTGGCTCTCCCCGCTGCCAAGGCACTCGTGGAGAAGTGATAGACGTGGGGAGTCTGTGGGCCAGCAACCATGAAATAAATATGGATGGTCATGAGCGAGATGAGTGAGGATCATCTGTTTTGCCATCTGCTTGTGCGAGAGTGTGGATGTAATGACTGTAGTCCTGCCTGGCCCGCCGATTCCTCCGTTGTTGCAGGGAAGATGCTCGACAGACACTAGCTGGTTGTGTTGAGCTACCCACAGACACACACTTTATGTGCATCACGACGTACACATGTGTAGTTTTCTCCTCCTAAAGACTAGGTAGCCTTCACAAAGCAGCGCCTTCCCATCCAGGCTCAGGTACAAAGCCCAGGCTGCTGCGTGAGCATCTGGCCCACCGTGGCCCTTAGAAATAACAGGTTGACAATTGGCAGGTGGGATGGGTGTTGGTGATTGTTCAGCTGGCAGTGCCCTGCCATGTGACGGTCTGTAAGTGTCCCCACATGAAGAGCAACACGGGACTTGTGCAAGCAGCGCTACGGGCGGGGGAGCGGCGGCACCAACCCACCACCTCCTCTCTGTTCCCCAAGCAGACAATCCTCTTGTTTCCTTGGATGGCTTCGTCGCTGAGGGTTGGTAATAGTATGAGTGTATGTTTATGGAAAAAACAGAGAGATAGTGAGAAGAAGAAAAAAGTCAGGCTGTTGAATTATACATATTCCTTATGGAGGGTGACACAGTAGGAGCTCTCAGAATCAATCTTGACGCTCGGATGGAATCATGGAGCGCAGAGAAAATGGCAAACATTGCTGTGGCTCAATGGCCTGATGCTCCCATAAATATGTTTTTATGGCCCTGAATGAGTGGGGGCACGGAGATGTTTGGTGCTCATAAAGGTGTGTGTGTGTGTGTGTGTGTGTGTGTGTGTGTGAGAGAGAGAGAGAGAGAGAGAGGAACCATACAGTACAACACCTCATGCAGGAGGTTATAAAACATTCCTAATTTAATTAGCTTATACAATATAAAAATCAATAGCATGTCGATCATGGTTTTGCATGTTATATGCCATAAATCAGACACACGTGTGTAAGAACAGCTCGTGGTCAGCGTTTTTGCAGAGGAAGCTGTTTCTGTTTGCAGAATTGCAACAACAACCGGCTGGTAATGCATCACAACAGTCTCAAATCACACTCCATCTCATTTGCGGGATCCTCTGAGGAAAAATTGACCATTCTGCTGCCTCTGATTTTTCATCCATCCTTTGGGTTAAGTGTTGTCTTGGGAGCTCAGAGAACAGCAGGCGGCGGCGGGTGGAGTGGGGTGAGGGAGTCCGTTAAGAGGCTCTTGAACTATGGTCTACAGTAAGTGGAGAGTGCTGAATGAGAAAATGGTCCAAGAGCAGAGAAGAGAGACAGAAGATGCAACAGATTCATGGCTTGAGTGATTTGTTTTTGCTTGTCTGCCTCCCTAAAGCTGCCAGACTTTACCGTCAGTGAAATACAGACTAAATAAATAAATAAATAAATAAAATAAACAACCCCAAACAACTCCTCGTCTGGTTCAAAGTTATTCGATTGGAGAGTTAAAACATCTTTACTTCCAACCATATTGTAGCCTTTTTGCATTTTTCATGTTTCTTTTTGTCTGATTAGAAATTTCACAATGTTCCTTTGGTAGAAAAAAAAAACATCCAGAGAAAAGCAACCAAACAGCCACACTGCGATGTTTTCTCTCCCTCGTTCGGTTTGATGCTTCACCAACTGGCACAGCGTATTCCCCTTTTTCAAGTTGCCCTGGCATTTACGCTACAGCGCAAGAACTCTTTGAAATTCATGGCTCTGCATAAAAGAGGGAGAAAAAGTTACATCCATTTTCACTGACGTGAGGTGGCGACAGGACACGTTTCTGTTCTGAGGCTGTGATTTAGTGATTAATGCCGACCCTGTGTGCTCCAAATCTTTTTCATCTCCTGTTTTGTTGAGCTGTACAGAATCAAAAAGACTACGTATAAGAAATCACTCTGGATGTCAGGATCGTATGATGAAGGGGGGATTCCAGACTTCTGGTTTCACTCACGTGACCCTGCAGTCGTGCAAAACTCAAATGGAGGCAGGAAACAGCACGCTGGATGAAAGTGAGTGTACCAAGGCTTTAAATGAGCTGGCACAGTCGCGATACCGTGACAAACATGCATCTTCCTTTAGGTCATGACCCATATAGTTTAAGAAAGTCTGGCTTTTCGCACACGCCGGAGGATTTACCCCGCGCTGAAGCAATCGACACTAACTCTCTTGTGCTGCAAACCTCGTATCACACTGCAAAGCAAATGAAAGCCTTTCATAAGACCTGCAGCTATTTTATTTCCTGTTGAGTTAACCAATCAGGATCCAGAGAAGCTTTAATTGGTTGTCGTCTTGTAGTGAGTTGTACTATAATTGATTAGCTCACGGTAAGAATGCTATTGCTAACAATTAGCATGTCTATGTACCAGGATCTACTTATAAATAATGTATTATGACTTTTTAAATCAAAACCTTTGATACATTTGTTTGATTTTAATAAGTTAGAAAAGCCACGTTACGACACTAAGCTAACTGCTAACAACGTTAGCACTCGTAAAGTTGTGGTACAAGTTAGAAAACATGAAAACAGCATCGATCTGTTTGCCTGCCATTTTCATGGTCTGCATTTGAACAGCAACTTCTTAGGGTTCTACGACCCCCCAAGGCGCTTCACAGCACAATCAATCATTCACCCATTCACACGCTGGTGGGGAGGAGCCACGATGTAGCCACAGCTGCCCTGGGGCGAACTGACGGAGGCGAGGCTGCCGGACACAGGTGCCACCGACCCCTCCGACCAACAACAGCAGGCAAGGCTGGTTAAGTGTCTTGCCCAAGGACGCAGCAGCATTGTCTGATAAGAGCCAGAATTGAACCTACAACCTTCCAATTACTGGACAATGTGCTCTACCTCCTGAGCTAAAGCTCAGTAACTGTTCAATGAAATGCCATAAAGCATTTAGTAAACCTGTTGGAAAGAGATCGCTGCAACCTCCAGCATTTGCGTTTCAGAACCTCCTGCCTTAGCCCGGGATTACTGATCCACGTCTTCCGTCTTTCAGTAAGATCTTTGAAATTAAGCCTTTTGTGGCGCATTACTTTCGGCACATTAAAAAAAATAACGTCCCGATGAGTGCAATTGCAGTAGACAGCACAGGATTTGAACATTTTGATGCTCAGTGAACAGAGTAAACAGGGTTCTGTGCACTGGAGGCTACTTCCTGACCCCCATCTGCATTTGGTGAAGTGGACGCTACGTCATGTGAAACCCAGCACCTGACCTCATGTAGCTCTGCCTACTTAGTCTTTTATGGTTCACAACTTTGTGGAGAGTTTGCATCACTGAAAGATGTGAAAAAAATTGAAGAAAAATAAACCAAATACTGGAACAAGTAGCAACTGGACTGCAAACAAACAAAAACTAAATAATTAATCAGTTTTTATTAATGTCATGCACCTTTCACCCACAGGACAGTAAATAAATTTCATTATGCTGCAGAGTCTCATGTTAAGGACTGGTGATGGAAAAAGACTACCTGAATATCTGGACATGGAACATTTGTGTACTGACAGCAATCAGCACTTTAACCAAACTGTTTCTTGGTAAATGAGACTAAAACGGGACTAAACACTTTACCTCACTTTGACAGCATCAGACATTTAAGGAGACATTTTATGACTTAAAATACATATAATTCTCTTATGGTTGATACAAAGTATGTTTATGAAGTAATTTGCATAAAAATCTCTCACATAAAGTAATTTCAGCTATTTTAATCTTGACAGTTTGTGTCCTCGGCGAATGAGCCGCTTCAGGGCTCTAGCTGGCCACGCCCACCCATTCCGTTCAGCCCACCACAGGGAGTCTGAGTCACGCCCATCTTCGTCCAGACCATGGGTCCCCAGAAATGAGAAACAATGAATGTAAGTCAATGGGGCCATAAAAGCTATTTTAAATGTGCCGCACATATGACGGCAGTGCCACGTTTGATGCCAAGAAAGCGTTCATTTTTGAACGGCGGCAAAAGTTATTTTAGGTTTTGTCTGAAAATTCACGGATCCACGGCATGCATCAAACGGAATCAGAAAGTAACTCGTATCCCTCCGTAGACTCCCATTCCTCCCTTTGCCAGTTGCAGACCCATGACTGTGAGCTGAAAAGCTCAGATATCTAGAACAGGGGTTCCCAACCTGGCGTCCGTGGCACTTTTGCTTGTGTGCATGCAGGCAGGAGTTTGGGTTGGGGGCCCTGGCTGCCTTGGACACAGGAGAGCGGGTTGGGAACGTAGAGCTGCTCTCCTCCAGGTGTGAGGTGATTCTATGCTGATTTCCCCATTTTTGACATCAGATGTGGGATCTTTTTGAAACGGCTTGCTTTAGACACAGAAAACAAATGGACGTTGTTTATAGAGGCAGTAGAGACCCTCATGGCCACACAAAATGATGCACGTTTTGCAACATTTCTTTAAAATACAGCAAATGTACAACCGTAATTCTCTCCCACTAATCCTGAGCATGTTTTATAACTCATGGTTAATGCTTGGGGTGCTGTGTTTGAGCTCTAACTCCAGACAAATGTTTCCAAACCCACCAATTATGAGCGTATCCTGCTTTAAATGAAGAATGATCTCAAAAGCTCTCATATTTCACCTGCTACAAATTAAAGAAATCACATTTACTTCTTAAAAATATTAATATAAAATAAATAACTAATGGCTTTAACTAGCACAGGCCAGGCCATGGCACCAGCTTTAATGCTCTTCCCGCACAGGACTAGAAATAGCCAAGATCTGGTTCAAATCGTCACAGGGACATTGGGATTAAGTTGAGCCTGATGTTGTCCGTTTCTCCAAATAACCCAGCCTTTCACCAGCTCTTTCCCAGCAGCACTCTCACATCTTTGTGGGTCACATCTCAGAATCCCCGTCATTAGGAGCGGTGGGTTTTAACGTCGGGGACTGTCATATCTCCTCCTCCCCAAAAACCCTGCCCCCGTCAGCCTCCTTCCACCGATAACAGCTAATCCTCGCCTCGCATTAAACTGTGACCAAGATCAATTAAAATCCTGCCTCACCCCCGATCTCAATCTCCCTCCACTGGTGAGAGAAGTCTCTGTGTGTGTGTGTGTGTGTGTGTGTGTGTGTGTGTGTGTGTGTGTGTGTGTGTGTGTGTGTGCGTGTGTGTGTGTGTGTGTGTGTGTGTGTGTACCACACAAATATGGTTGCCAAGCCACAGGGAAAGCCTGCCATTGATTTTCATCGCCTCTTAACAGAGATGAAAGACAATAAAAAACAATAACAGCGATGATCACAGCTCGGCGAGCCATCTATACACATAATGATTATTCACGTCGGAATTACTGTAGTATTCTCTCTTTTTGTAATATTTATTTTTATTTGGCACTGGCCTCACCATTGTTATGAATTCTGTAATGATGGGGCATGTATGAGAGTTTTATCTGAAGAGTGGGTCCACGTTGTCTCATGTCTAATTTGGGATCCGTCCAGTGGACAGCCGGGGCTTTTCCCGGCTGTGTTTTTTATTCAGAAACTTTATTGTGAGCGGGCCGTGTTTCTGTTGCATATGGTGTGCCAGTTTCACACCGTACGCTTGTTTCCAACACCATTGGCATTAACAGTGAGAGCGGATGGCAAAAGTGAAAGGCTTGATTCCAGGGTGCCAAACATGCGCTGGCATGTGAGACGGGAGGGTTGGACAGTGGGAAGTGTGGGACAGCATGAAGGTAGAGGATGGGGAGGGGGATGGCAGCGAGCACGGCGGGACAGGGCGGGAACAGAGGCGGAGGGAAGTCTCTGGTGTGCACGCTGGCAGCCAAGCCGACTGTCATGTCAGCTGCTGGGATTGGCTGCTGTGGGCCTCAGGTTGTTTTGGTGTGCACATCAAAAGGACAGACTGGGAACATGCAATCATAACTCGTTTTTGCTGCTACCTAGCTCACCTCCTACGTCCTACACTACTTTTTTGCTAGTGTTCCTTATAGGTCCTCTTTTCCTGTCCTTTCCCATGAGAGTCACATCCAAGGTGGCACAGACTCTTTGAGCTCAGACAGAGACAGCATGCCTGCAGGGTTGCCATGACAAAGTGGGGGAAAGACTCAAGAAAGGACAGGGAAGGATGGATGTGGAGACAAGCAGTGGCCAGCGCTTGCTTACACACACACACACACACACACACACACACACACACACACACACACACACACACACACACACACACACACACACACACACACACACACACACACACACACACACACACACACACACACACACACACACACACACACACACACACACACACACACACACACACACCTGACCACTGTGCTATCCAAAGATGGCAGAGGATATTTTCAACAGGAAACACGACCTGGGAAACTTCCTCACAGCATCGTGAGCCTGGAGAAAAGTGCCATCTGGTGTCATTTTGATCCCCTCCACGGTGCCTCTGCTTCATCTTTGCTCTGCTGTCAGCACTGTTTCAATTACATTCTGCAGCTTATGTCTGCAGTGGATTACACCAGATCGGTGTTTGTGTGCACGACTGTAGGCTTGCCTGTGGTTTTAGGCTACACAGCGCTTTTTCTTTTATTGTCCAACCAAAGACAACGGTGCTCTTGGCCTGCTAGGGCTTTGCACTCCTTCAAAGCGCAATGGTAGAATTAAGATGTGAATGATCCCAATTCCACTCAGAACAAAGAGATCTATTTTTGATTTCTTAATGTGCTTCTTTTCTTTTACACAACACGTTTTTAGTTTTGGTTGGAGGGGCTTTTTCTTCTTCTAGATTGGCTGAGCTTAGTTGTGACCTAGTTTATTAAAAGGGGGGAGTTTGGCCAAGCCTTGGGAATCCAAGGCAGATTAACTTTCTGTTAGTTCTCCCAAGCAAAGCTCCATATGTCAGAGCTGCTGAGGTAAAACATGGAAATTACTAGCAGAGTAAAAATAATGGTCACATCTCATTTCCTGGGCTTTATTCTTCACCTCTTGGCCTTCTATATTAAGTGGCAAGAGGTAGAACAATTTTCTATGAAATGACCCTAATCTACCCTGTTCACGATACTAATAGGTCATTAATTGTCATACAGCATCTTTACGTGAACATCCATGAGGTCACTGAGAGCATCTGATGGTCCTCTGTTGAGATTAAGAGTTCAAATTTTTCATTAAAAAACAACAAAAACAGTTTATCGTCGTCGTCGTCTTCCTCCGCTTATCCGGGTCCGGGTCGCGGGGGCAGCATCCCAACTAGGGAGCTCCAGGCCGTCCTCTCCCTGGCCTTGTCCACCAGCTCCTCCGGCAGGACCCCAAGGCGTTCCCGGACCAGATTGGAGATGTAACCTCTCCAACGTGTCCTGGGTCGACCCGGGGGCCTTCTGCTGGCAGGACATGCCCGAAACACCTCCCCGGGGAGGCGTCCAGGAGGCATCCTGACCAGATGCCCAAACCACCTCAACTGGCTCCTTTCGATCCGGAGGAGCAGCGGTTCTACTCCGAGTCCCTCCCGAATGTCCGAGCTCCTCACCCTATCTCTAAGGCTGAGCCCGGCCACCCTACGGAGGAAACTCATTTCGGCCGCTTGTATCCGCGATCTCGTTCTTTCGGTCATTACCCAAAGCTCATGACCATAGGTGAGGATTGTGACGTAGATCGACCGGTAAATCGAGAGCCTGGCTTTCTGGCTCAGCTCCCTCTTCACCACGACAGATCGGCTCAGCGTCCGCATCACTGCAGATGCTGAACCAATCTGCCTGTCGATCTCCCGATCCCTCCTACCCTCACTCGTGAACAAGACCCCGAGATACTTAAACTCCTCCACTTGAGGTAGGACCTCTCCCCCGACCCGGAGGTGGCAAGCCACCCTTTTCCGGTCGAGAACCATGGTCTCAGATTTGGAGGTGCTGATCCTCATCCCAGCCGCTTCACATTCGGCCGCGAACCTACCCAGCAAGAGCTGAAGGTCAGAGCTGGATGAAGCTAGGAGGACCACATCATCCGCAAAAAGCAGAGACGAGATTCTCCTGCCACCAAACTCGACACACTCCACACCACGGCTGCGTCTAGAAATTCTGTCCATAAAAGTGATGAACAGAACCGGTGACAAAGGGCAGCCCTGGTGGAGTCCAACCCTCACTGGGAACAGGTCCGACTTACTACCGGCTATGCGGACCAAACTCACGCTCCTCTGGTAAAGGGACTGAATGGCCCTTAACAGAAAGCCACCCACCCCATACTCCTGGAGCGTCCCCCACAGGGTGCCCCTGGGGACACGGTCATAAGCCTTCTCCAAATCCACAAAGCACATGTGGATTGGTTGGGCAAACTCCCATGCCCCCTCCATCACCCTTGCAAGGGTATAGAGCTGGTCCACAGTTCCACGGCCAGGACGAAAACCACATTGCTCCTCCTCTATCTGAGATTCAACTATCGATCGGACCCTCCTCTCCAGTACCTTGGAGTAGACCTTTCCAGGGAGGCTGAGGAGTGTGATCCCCCTATAGTTGGAACACACCCTCAGGTCACCCTTCTTAAAGATGGGGACCACCACCCCGGTCTGCCACTCCCTAGGAACTGCCCCCGATGACCACGCAATGTTGTAGAGACGTGTCAACCATGACAGCCCTACAACATCCATAGCCTTGAGATACCCAGGACGAACCTCATCCGCCCCCGGGGCTCCGCCGCTGTGTAGTTGTTTGACTACCTCAGCAACTTCTGCCCCCGAGATCGGACAGTCCATCCCCAGGCCTCCCAGCTCTGGTTCCTCCTCGGAATGCGCATTGGTGGGATTGAGGAGCTCCTCAAAGTATTCCTTCCACCGTCCGACTATAGCCTCAGTTGACGTCAGCAGCTCCCCATCCCCACTGTAAACAGTGTGAGCGAGTTGCTGCCTTCCTCTCCTGAGGCGCCGGACAGTTTGCCAGAACCTCTTTGGAGCCGATCGATAGTCTTTCTCCATGGCCTCACCAAACTCCTCCCACGCCCGAGATTTTGCCTCGGCAACTGCCACTGCTGCACCCCGCTTGGCTATCCGGTACCTGTCTGCTGCCTCCGGAGACCCGCTGACCAGCCACGCCCTGTAGGCCTCCTTCTTCAGCTTGACGGCTCCCCGAACCTCTGGTGTCCACCAGCGGGTACGGGGGTTGCCACCACGACTGGCACCGGCCACCTTACGACCACAGCTAGCAACAGCCGCCTCGACAATCGCATAGTGGAACAAGGCCCACTCGGACTCAATGTCCCCCACTGCTCTCGGGACGTGGTCAAAGCTCTGCCGGAGGTGGGAGTTGAAGACCGTCTTGACAGGTTCTTCTGCCAGGCATTCCCAGCAGACCCTCACTATGCGTTTGGGTCTGCCAGGTCTACGCAGCATGTTCCCTTGCCATCTGATCCAACTCACCACCAGGTGGTGATCAGTTGACAGCTCCGCCCCTCTCTTCACTCGGGTGTCCAAAACATACGGCCGCAGGTCAGATGATACGACTACAAAATCTATCATCGACCTGTGACCTAGGCTGCCCTGGTACCAAGTGTACCGGTGGGCATCCTTATGTTCGAACATGGTGTTCGTTATGGCCAAACTGCGGCTTGCACAGAAGTCCAATAACAAAACACCGCTCGAGTTCAGATTAGGTGGGCCGTTCCTCCCAATCACACCCCTCCAGGTCAAGCTGTCATTGCCCACGTGAGCATTGAAGTCCCCCAGCAGGACAATGGAGTCCCCTGATGGAGCACCATCTAGCACTCATCCCAGGGACTCCAAAAAGGGTGGGTACTCTGAACTGATATTTGGCCCATAAGCACAAACAACAGTCAGGACCCGTTCCCCGACCCGAAGGCGTAAGGAAGCTACCCTCTTGTCCCCCGGGGTAAACCCCAACACACAGGCAGAGAGTCTCGGGGCTAACAAAAAGCCAACCCCAGCCCTCCGCCTCTCACCCGGAGCAACTCCAGCAAAGTAGAGTGTCCAACCCCTCTCCAGGTCTCGGGTTCCAGAGCCAATGCAATGTGTCGAGGTGAGTCCGACTATATCTAGCCGGTACCGCTCAACCTCTGCCACAAGCTCCGGCTCCTTCCCCGCCAGCGAGGTGACGTTCCATGTCCCAAAAACTAGTTTTCTTGTCCGGGGATTGGACCGCCAAGGCTCCCGCCTTGGTCTGCCACCCGATTCGCATTGCACCGGACCCTTCATGTTCCTCCTGCGGGTGGTGGGTCCACAGTTGGACGAGCCCATGTATCCGGTTCTGGCTGGGCCCGGCCGGGCCCCTTGGGCGAAAGCCCGGCCACCAGGCGCTCGCTCACGGGCCCCAACCCCAGGCCTGGCTCCAGGGTGGGACCCCGGTACCCCTCCGGGCCGGGTACTCCGACTCTTCGTTTTAACCGCCATGAAAGATCCTTCGAACCGTTCTTTGTCTCACCCTTCACCTAAGACCAATTTGTCATGGGAGACCCTACCAGGGGCACTAAGTGCCCCAGACAACATAGCTCCTAGGATCATTAGGGCACTCAAACTCCTCCACCACGATAAGGTGACGGTTCAAGGAGGAGCACTTACAGTTTCAGATGGGAGTCAGGTCACAAAGGGCAGCCCTGGC
This sequence comes from Nothobranchius furzeri, assembly GCF_043380555.1. Lineage (NCBI taxonomy): Eukaryota > Metazoa > Chordata > Actinopteri > Cyprinodontiformes > Nothobranchiidae > Nothobranchius > Nothobranchius furzeri. The sequence goes on along the minus strand of NC_091745.1, from coordinate 37,294,917 downwards.
GGAGTCCAACCCTCACTGGGAACCCAAAAACAGTTTATGCACAGCTAAATGTCTACACATGTAAAGTTAGTTGTTTAAAATGTTTGATAAAAGCTGTGTTTTAATAAAGTTTGAAACATCATTCTGATGTCTGATTCCTTTTTACTGAAATAACTAAATTGGCATCATTGTAAACATTGTTGTTATTTATCACTCTCATCACTAATTATCATGTATTACTCTTTAGACATGTGTCCTCCTCTTCGGGTGCATTTCCTAATGGACTATTTCAGAAGTGCATTCCTGTGATGCATGTCTGGACAGCCTCCTTGTAGAGACGGTGTTTTCCTTCAGCAGGACGATGAGCTATTCCGTAGGCCGAATGAAGCAAGACCAAAGTGTCTTGCTGCTCTCTTAAAACGATCCAATCCCCAAAATGTTATAAAGGTTTATGACATTTTAACATTCATACGACCAGCATGTTTGCATTACACTTTTATTTAAATACGACTCTATGGTTGTTTATAAGTGCAAATATCACCAGAACCAAATATGGTCAAATGTTTTACCACTTCAGCTCAGACTGAGCCAGCTCCAGTTATATAAACACGAAATAACCGGCATCACGTGACAACAAGGCTGGAAAACAACACAAGGCTAATCAGGTAACACCGACACCTGCTAACACGCTATAATGACAGACCAAGACAGAAGTTCTACACAAGAGTGATAATGCAGTAGAAGACTATAACATTACACCAATACAGAACAATTTAATGAAACAAACTGTGTTAAATGTTGTGAAATGTCACACATTTGTTACTCATTACTTCTTTCCATGCACAACGTAGCAGTAAGGCTAATTGTGGCCCCACAAGTACTGATGCCATTTCAAAAGATGAACCCAAATGTTAACTCACTTGTGCAGCGAACGTGTGAACGTACTAGAGAAACGCATTCAGAAGCCCAAACTGTAGAACGGAAATGCTTTCCAGAGCCGGCTCAAGGCTTAAGCAAATTAAGCAACTGCCCACACCACCGGGGGCCCTCCAAGAGCACCAAGATGACATCAGGAAAAAAAAAAACACACATAATACAAACTAAATAATATTTCACACGAGAAAATGATTTCTGTATGTTGTTTTCTAACCTTTTTACTGTAAATTCAGTGTTGGTCTGCTGATGTTACTTTCAATTACTAGGGATGGGTACCTTTGACATTTGAATCGATTCGGTACTAATTCCCGGTACCTAGGAATCGATACCGGTACTTAACGGTACCAATTTTCGATACTTTTGAGTGTTTAATATTTTAATTCTCTTTTATAATTAAATATATATTTTTCTCAATATATAACAATATTTGATAAATATCACGATAAATAACATACAACTGTTTTTATTTTAACATCGTCCTTGTAGTTTTATAAGCTGATAATTAAACTGAAGCAAACATCTTTACTGTGAACTAAATTTACTGTGTATCTTCATTCCTTTTGCCGTCTTTTTTCATTTGATTTTTCCTACTGGGAAGTTAGAATTTCTGAGGAGAAAGCGAACGCACCGTTAGCTGATAACAATGGTAGCAATGGAAGCTAACACATCAAGCTAACGTTATCTTAAACAGTTTATTTAGCTGCTGGAGCAGATTAAAACAATGATGCCTCACACTTAGATCATTGTTGCTGGTTTCGTCTTCACCCAATCACCCGTCGCATTTATTAAAGTGAAGCCAAACTTTAGAGCACGTTCATGTTCTTCTAGCCAGAGATTCAGAGTTCCGAGGAGAAAGCAAACGCACCATTAGCGAAACGGAAGCTAACATATCAAGCTAACGTTATCTTAAACATTTTATTTATGAAATTAATTAAGATGAGGATGTCTCACTTAGATCATTGTTGCTGGTTTCATCATCACCCAGTTACCCATCACATTTAGTGAAGTGGACCCAAGCTTTAGCGTGCGTTCTTTCTACCATGCTGCTCTGTTTAAGTCTGGCTCGCAGCGACCGACGATATAACGCTCTTGCGCATGCGCAGCTGTCTAGGCAAGTTCTCGTTGTGAAGGACGGGTACCGAAACGAGGCACTGTTTCAAATGACGTGAATCGGTGCTCAGTCGGTACTATGGAATTCGGTCAGTACCTTAAAAAGTACCGAATTCGGTACCCATCGCTATATATCTTCTTAAAACACAAACTACATGAGCGTTTTTCTTTGTTTACTGCTCTGGTAAAGTAAATCCATATCCATAATAACACCTGTATGATGTAAGCCAATTGCACAAGATGCTAATGATGCTGGGCATATCACACAAATGGTGAAGTCTAGGATGGATTATGTTGACTTGTTTGTATGGGGGGCCCCACAGGGAAACCTGCTTAGGGCCCCACAAAGGTTTGGGATGGCTCTGATGCTCTCTGTGAGTCATTAAGTAGACATGTCAAACTTAAAGAATTGACCTTCAAGTAGCCAATCAAAACCCTGAAACCATCTCCCCTATCCTGGAAGCCTTAATTCAAAAATGACCTGACTCCCATCTGAAACTGTAAGTGTTGAAAACTTTACCCTGTCCCTGGGTTTGTTAGCCCTGACTTAAGGCAGACCTGTGACACGCTGGAAGGGAGAACTGCAAACGACATCTATCTGCCTGAGTCCCATCTTTGGATTCCTGTCCAACCTGCTGACACATGACAGGAGGAAGTCATAGAGGTATCCCATCCTTTGCTCTAACTTTAAACCCTTTCCATGCAACACTTGTGTCCAATGGCAAGGTGTACGTACCTAAAGGATACGGGAATGGGAGAGCTTTCCTGCAGTGATGACCCAATAACTTACACTGAACAGATCAAATCCCAGTATGTGCAAACTAAAAGGTAAATAGTGCTTGTCTGCACACCGAGCCTTCAGTATGAACATCGAAGTAACCCACCTTTGTGTTGTGCTGCTTCATGCTGCTGAGGACATGTTTACAATCAACACCCACAGGAAAGATGTAGCCAGGAGAATGGCTATGGAAATGACATTGCTGAACAACAACATATGAATTTCTCTGGAATTACTGCAAAAGTCAAAAAAACAATTATTCATTCAACCTGCTGCATGTTGTTCAAACGTTCAACCAACACTGAGGAGACAGGAAGTGTGTGTGGAGGAGAAAAAAGCTGCTCTGAAGGGCCATTCATAATTCTGCCCCCTCCCCTACACACACTCAGCACTATTAAATACTCACCCAATTAACAATAAGTCTTTGCTGCTCAGTGACCTGATTCTCTCTAAAAACCTGGACTTTTAGTTTCTGACTGAAGTTTGGCAGCAAACATGTCATGAACTCTGCCTGAGAGGTTATCTTTCCTTAGCCAGCCCCGGGGTTCGGGTCGAGGTGGAGGCCTAGCTGTTGCTTTCAGAGACCATCTTCCATGTAGCTCCACAGCCTCTGGTCGCTTTGCTTCAGCTGATTAAAACTCTTCTGTATATTCCCTCTGTGTGTTGATTCATAATTATCTTCTTTTTCTTATTCAACACAGTGACGTAATTAGATGTTTCTTTACCTTCGGCTGACATGTTTCGGCTGGAACTTCCGCCTTCGTCAGAGCCGACAGCTGTTCATGGCGTCACTTCCGGTGCTATCGGAAAGTGCACTGGTCCTGCTGCTGTTTTGTAGACCAGTTGCTTTCTAAATGGTTAGGTAAATAACTAGTGTTTGTGGTGGTGTACAGCGATGTAGTATGTTTACCTTTGAATTAAACATACTGGTTTGTATTCACATTTACTAAATCCATCTTTTGCTGTAAAAACTGCATTTAAAATTATGGAAACGCCATGTTCCTCCACAGTAGTGTGTGTGTGTGTGTGTGTGTGTGTGTGTGTGTGTGTGTGTGTGTGTGTGTGTGTGTGTGTGTGTGTGTTCATTTTCATCTCTCTAGTCTGTTTAGACACACAAAAATGATCACATTTATCAGTCGCACCGTTTTATTTAGAAAACTTTATTATATTTTGTTAAATTTACCAGCCTGCCTCTTCTGCTTTGGCTTGACTTTCTGCCAGTACTGACGCGGCTCACTCGGGGCTCACGAAAAACGGAGCTCATGCCGAAACGATTGCTGCACGTTGTGAGCCTTCGTGGCGCTTCGCAGCTGATGTGACCGAGAGCGTAGGTTAACAAGGGCGCTGATTAGAAGCGCCCATCATTCCACGGCGCTTCGAGGCGCATCTTCGTGCTTCCACGTCAGCTGTTCCACACCTGCTTAGACTCTATCAAAACCTGGATGGTGGGAGCTTTCTACAGCTGAATGAAGAGAAGACTGAGATCCTCATCTGTGCCCCAGACAAGCTGGTTCCCAAAGTCAGAGACTCTCTTGGTCAGCTTGCTTCCCACACCAAACCCTCCGTCGGGAATCTTGGTGTGACCTTTGACCCAGCTCTCACCCTGGATTCTCATGTCAATTCTCTTGTTCGCTCTTCCTTCTTCCATCTCAGGAACGTTGCTAAGCTGAGTCCCATTCTGTCCCGCACTGAACTTGAGACAGTTCTCCACACCTTCATCTCCTCACGCTTAGACTACTGTAACTCTCTTTTCACGTGTCTGAGCAGAACCTCCCTGAACCGTCTACAGGTGGTTCAGAATGATGTGCTCGGCTTCTGACCAAGTCCTCCAAACACACCCACATCACCCCGCTTCTCCTCCAGCTTCACTGGCTGCCAGTCAACTTCAGGGTTCATTTCAAGACCCTGGTTCTGGTCTATAGGGCCTTACATGGACAAGCACCATCTTACATTGGTGATCTTCTTAGTCCCTACCAAGGGCGTAGGAACGAGTTTAATATTGGGGGGGACACATTTTGGAAATCTAACAAATCTGTTGTAGGTCAATATATACCGTAGGTCAACTTCACTGAAAAAAATACATTAAAAGATTATTTCTGATTCTAACGTGTCACTGAATGTTTCATGCAGGCTGAACATGAACATAGTCTCCTGCCGCTATCTCCTGCTTTAGCTTCTGATAGAAAATCTGATAGACGGTGAAACTCTAGGATTAGAAAAGTCTGACAGATGTGACTCAGGGCGTAAGGCAAAGCCCAGAAAGACAAGAAAATAACTTTTATAGCCCAGTTCACTAACATTCAGTTTTTTTTTTTGATCGGGGACCCATGAGCCAGCCAGAAGGGGAGGAGACTTAGGCTCCTTTTGACACTGTAGACCACAACGTTCTACTAAACAGGTTAAGGGCCCTGGCTGGGATTTCAGGTTCTGCTCTAGACTGGCTCTCTTCCTATCTCACCAACAGAACATTCACAGTGAAGTCCGAAACCTTCTCTTCAGATACTGCCTCTCTAACATGCAGGGTCCCACAAGGTTCAGTTCTAGGGCCTCTACTATTCACATTCTATATTCTTCCCCTAGCTGGCATCATTCAGTCTTTCCCAGACATCTCCTACCACATCTACGCTGATGATATTCAGCTCTATATGTCCTTCATGCCACACCAGTTGGACAGGCTGGCCACACTTGTACTCTGCCTGACCCAGATCAGTAACTGGCTGTCCAGCAACTTTCTTGTTCTCAATGCTAACAAAACAGAGACCCTGATCGCTGCACCCCCGGAACTTCAGCCAAAAATCGAGCAAGAAATTGCCTCTTTTTGCCCATCAGCCAAGGCCAACATTAGAAACCTGGGAGTTATTTTTGATCCAGCTTTAAGTTTAGACTCACACATCAAAACCATCTCCCGCTCTTGTTTCTTCCAACTGAGAAACATTTCAAAAGTCTGTAAACTGGTTTCTACTGCAGATCTGCAAAAAATCATCCATGCCTTTGTGTCATCACGCTTAGACTACTGTAACGCTCTTTTTACTGGTCTCAGCAAAACCTCCCTCTCACACCTTCAAGCCATCCAAAATGCAGCAGCCAGACTCCTAACCAAATCCAGCAGACGAGCTCACATCACTCCAGTTTTACAGTCCCTCCACTGGCTACCGGTAGAATATAGAATACAGTTTAAAGTTTTAGTGCTGACCTATAGAGCTCTTAACAACCAGGCTCCATGCTACCTATCTGAGCTTTTATCCCCACACACCACCTCTCGGAACCTTAGATCCACATCTGAAAACCTCCTGGCTGTTCCTCGAACCAGACTGAAAACCAAAGGGGACAGGGCCTTTCAGACCATTGCCCCCAGACTTTGGAACAGTCTACCTTCAAATCTCCGTCTCTCTAACACTGTAGAGGTCTTTAAAAATAATCTAAAAACTCACCTTTTCATACAGGCATTCCCTCCCTAAATGTTTCAAAAAGATGGCTTTGTTTGGGTTCACACCTTCACTTTGTTTATACTCATGATTTTATTTTCTACGTTTATGACTGCTATTGTTTTTCTGATGTTTTTATTGGTTAGAGGTATTTGCCCTGATCTTTATCATGTTGTACAGCGCTTTGTGATTTATATCTGTGAAAGGCGCTCTATAAATAAACTTTTACTTACTTACTTACTTTTACTTACTTACTTACTCCCCATTAGCCGGATCCAGGTGATTACCGGCCAATGTGGACGTTTTAATTATAAAAAGGCTGTTTATGTGTCAGTAGTGTTTAATTTTTTATTTAATAATATGAATGTAGGATATATTTTAATAATATGAATGCAGGATATATTATCTTATTCCTATGGGTAGAGATGTGTAAACAGATTTAATACAAGACTAAAGCTGGGAATATTCAGTCTGAATTCATCTGACTCTCATCAGAATATTTTAAACTACACCAGCCAACAATGCTGACCAACAATCAGAAAAATCTGTCTGTTTCTGACAGAATGAAAAAAGAAATAATTCACTCACAACAACAGCTGGAACTACATTAATTTTCAGATGGACAAAAGAAACAAACAGTGGCCAAAATTGCAGTCTAAATGCACCAGAAAGCAGAGTTTAATACTTATTTTTCTAATATTTCTAAGGAAGCATTTATTTTATTCTAAAACCGTACTGCCCAGCCCTACTTGTTATAGAATTACATATATTTAACTGTGTTCACTTATTATTACATTCAAATCTTCCTCTCATCAGCAACCTAAAACCATCTCACTCTTCACTGTAACACCTACCTGCACCTCAGCAGCTCTGGCTCTCACTGTCTCACCCTCACCAGGTCTGGCTCTCCCTGTCTCACTCTCAGCAGGTCTGGCGCTCCCTGTCTCACCCTCAGCAGGTCTGGCTATCCCTGTCTCACCCTCAGCAGGTCTGGCTCTCCCTGTCTCACCCTCAGCAGGTCTGGCGCTGCCTGTCTCACCCTCAGCAGGTCTTATGCTCCCTGTCTCACCCTCAGCAGGTCTGGCTATCCCTGTCTCACCCTCAACTGGTTCCTGCTGAACTTAATCTGATCTCTAATATAAAAACAGTGGACATGAATAAGGAGTAAAAATACTGCTGGACGACTAGTGCAACATTAAAATCATGGTTGTTATAGTATTATTTAGTCGTGTTCACTTGTTATCATGCTCGAATCTTCCTCTCATCAACCATCTAAAATCTCACTCCACTGTAGCACCTACCTGCACCTCAGCAGGTCTGGCTCTCCCTGTCTCACCCTCAGCAGGTCTGGTGCTGCCTGTCTCACCTTCTTCATCATTTTCCTGCTGAACTTCCTTTGGTCTCTTATATGAAAAAAGTGACATGAATAAGGTTTAAAAATGAAATGTGATGAGAATGTCACAAACAAGCAACAATCACACTTACAAACTCCATTTTTATGTGGAGATTCTACTTTTTATTTATTTCGTGTCAAATGGTTTTTGTCTGTTACTGTAAAATTCGCCATTTTTTGTTGACTAGTAGTGTTGTTTAATGTTTAATGCTAACTAGCAAGATGTTTACGTTAGTCAGCCATTTTAGCGTTTGACCAGAAATACAATTATACTCTTGGACTAAATTATTACCAACTCACAATTCCTTTCTTTCTTTTTTTGCCCATGAGAAGAACTCGCTGAGCTGCTGCCGTCTCTCTGACACCTGTGTGTCTGCCCCCAGCTCTGACTCCTGCTTCTCTCAGCCAGCCTGTCTAACTCCCTGAGGGGAGGGGCTGTGTCGGAGAGAAGTCCGCGGTGTCTTTCAAAATAAAAGCTCGCGAGTCTTCTCCATGTTATTGGGGGGGACAAATGCGCGTTTGTCAAATATTGGAGGGGACACGTCCCACCCGTCCCCCCCGGTTCCTACGCCCTTGGTCCCTACACCCCCAACAGGTCCCTGAGGTCCAGTGATCAAAGCCTACTGGTTGTGCAGCACCAGGCTAAAGACCAAAGGTGACAGATCATTTGCTGCTGTGGCCCCCAGACTCTGGACCTCTCTCCCCCTGAGCCTGAGGTCTGTGGACTCAGTGGTCTCCTTTAAAAAGCAGCTGAAGACTCACCTATTCAGACTTTTGGTGTGACCTTCATCACCCTCTCCTTATTCTGCTCTTTCTACAAACTCCGCCTGTCCCTAAATCCACTGATTTATCTCTTTTCTTACATATTTTTAATCACAAATTTTATTTTTTGTCATTTTAACACAGTTTTTAATAATAAAAAATAATCTTTTTTATATTTAAAATGTTTAGTTTATGTGAAGCGCCTCATGATTTTTATCTCAAGAGGCGTTATATAAAACATCATTTTCTTTTTTTCTTTCTTTCTTTCTTTCTTTCTTTCTTTCTTTCTCTCTCTCTCTCTCTCTCTCTCTCTCTCTCTCTCTCTCTCTCTCTCTCTCTCTCTCTCTCTCCCTCTCTCTCTCTCTCTCTGACCGATCATCTGCTGCTGTGGCCCCCAGACTCTGGAACACTCTCCCCCTGAGCCTGAGATCAGTGGACTCAGTGGTCTCCTTTAAAAAGCAGCTGAAGACTCACTTGTTCAAGCTGGCTTTTGTATGACCTTCTTCACCACTTTATTCTGCTCTCCCCACCTATTCCACCTTCCTCAGGATCCACTGATTTCTCTCTTTCCTGTTCACTCTCTCTACATTTTTAATCACAATTGTCTATTTTTTGCTCATTTTATTTGTAATCATTTTCTGAATTCTTTTTTATATTTTACATTTTTTGTTTTTGTAAAGCGCCTCGTGATTTTTATCTTGAGAGGCGCTACAGAAATTATATCCTCTCTCTCTCTCTCTCTCTCTCTCTCTCTCTCTCTCTCTCTCTCTCTCCCTCTCCCTCTCTCTCTCCCCCCCCCCCTGCAGCCCTGATGTGTACTGTAATTACATTTCTGTGGAGGTGCACACCACAGGATGTAGGTACCCGAACACCTCGATGCAGAGGCATCACTCAGCCTTAAGAGCTTGTGTTTGCAGCTTCATTTAGAAGTGAGCAGAGGCAGAAGGAAATGGGTTGTGTTGCTTTATTAAAACAGAATTTCCAGCTGAAAGTCTTTCAGGAATCAGCAGCTCGCTCTGGTTTCCAATCACAATAACGATCAAACTCAAACTGTGCTTAGCAAAAAAAAAAAAAAAAGGAAAACAAACCCACTTCACGCAGCTTATTACTTCATTATTGGCTTGAAAAACACTCTAACTGGTTGAGATGAGGCTTGTGAGTGGTTATTTGTTTTGAGTAGATGAGGCCCATCTGTCCTGTACCTTCAGATGTGTAGACAGACAGAAGTAAAGATATCGTTGGTTACGTATTGTAACCCCAGATTCTATGAGTCTAGTCGCAGCCCTTAAGCTAGCTGCTATTGGAAGGATGATCTCCGCATCAGCCAATCATGAAGAGCTTAAATGTACGCCCACCAATAGTGGGCCCCCTCGTGGTATATAACCGCAGTGACCCCACTGCTCACCTCCAATGGCTCTTATTCCCATCATAACCAGTGGGGCCAGTGGCTTAAGGGCTGCGACTAGACTCATAGAATCTGGGGTTACAATACGTAACCAACGTTCTATTTCATCTAGTCTTAGCCCTTAAGCTAGCTGCTATTGGAATAAAGCGCAGCTGGATGGGTTTACGCCCCACTGGTTAACACAACCAATGGACACACCCAATCAAATCTCCTCTAGTGGGGGACGTTCAGCCTCAGACCAGGCCTAAAGACTGAGGCAGGCACGATAAGAGAGGGGCCCCCACTAAAAAACATCATCCACAAGAGGATAAAATCCATCTCAGCAAGGCCAATGAGGTGCCATAAGCATTCATTTAGCCTGCTGGGGTCCAAGCACTGAATGAGTGATGGAACCTGAAGACACATCTCGTAAATAATAACGAGTAAAGGAACAGGGTGAAGCCCATGAAGCAGCCTGACAAATGTCTTCCATTGACACACCACTGAGGAGCGCCATCGAAGAGGAAATCCCTCTGGCCGAGTGAGCCCTGAGTGCCTCAGGGGGATCCCGCCCTGATGATGTGTAAGCGAGGGAAATGGCGTCACACAGCCAGCGTGAAAGGCGCTGGGCCGACAGCGCCTGACCAAGGGAAGACTCCCTGTAGTGCACAAACAGGTTTTGTGAGCGACGAATCCCTGAAGTGCGTGACACATATCGTGCAAGCGCGCACCGGGCAGAGAAGGTGAGAAGCCGCCTCCTCCTCAGAATTATGGGGAGGAGGAAAAAGTCCAGCCAATGAAATTGACCTGGATTTGAAGGAAGCATTAATGCTTTTGGGCACAAAGGCTGGGTTGGGGCATAAAACAGCAGACCCGCCATCCTCCCGGATCCTGAGGCATGCGGGAGCCACTGAGAGGGCGGTTAGGTCACTCACTCTCTTAACTGATGCTAGCGCCAGCAGCAATGCAGTTTTAAGCGACAGGAACTTGAGTGAGACCTGGTCCAAGGGTTCAAATGGAGCTTCAGATAAGCCGTGCAGAACCTCCGTTAGATCCCATTGGGGAAAAAGCGGGCGGGACACAGGTCTGTTCCTTCTGACACCTTTTAGAAAACGTTTTGTGAGGGGATGATTGAAAACAGATCTATCTCCAAAACCCTGATGACATGATGAGATAGCTGCAGCATATGTCTTAACAGTGCTGAATGCGAGGCCCCTGTCCATCAGTATCTGCAAAAACGATAGAACATCCGCCAGCTGGCAGGAGAGCGCTTGAACATTCCGTTCTGCGCACCAGTTCTGGAAAGCTGCCCATTTAGCAGCGTAAGAGGCAATGGTAGAGGGCGCCCGCGCACTCTGAATCGTGGCCACCACATCATGCGGCAGCCCAGAAGCCTCTAAGCGTGACCGCTCAGCGGCCAGACCCACAGCCGTTGGCCTATTTCCGGAGGATGTTTGATTATCCCATCCGCCTGGAGAAGGGCGTCCGCCCTCCACGGGAGCCTCCACGGGGAGCCGGACACTAGCGCTTGCAGGTCCGGAAACCATGACGCGGACACGCGCCTGGGAGCCACCAGAATCACCGAGAGCTGTTCCGACCGAATTCGGTCCAGGAGACGGGGAATCAGAGGGACTGGTGGAAACGCGTAAAGGAGCGTTCGAGGCCAGGGCTGGTGTGAGAAGGCGTCCGCCCCGAGCGGGGGTCCGTCCCGGGGACTCAGGGAAAACCACAGGCGACACTGAGCGTTTTCGCGAGCCGCGAACAGATCCACAGACGGTTCCCCGAACCTGATCCAGATCTGTGATATCAGTGCAGGATGTAGACGCCAGTCGGAGTCGCGGGGTCTCCCTCTCGACAGGATGTCTGCCGCTACATTCAGTACCCCCAGAATGTAGATGGCTCTGATGGACAGCAGGTGGACATGTGTCCAACACAGTAAATCTGTGGCGACACGCAACAGTGGGAGGGATCGAACTCCCCCTTGGCGATTTATGTAGGCTGCCGCTACCCGGTTGTCTGTGTGAACTTCGACATGACGGCCCTCGAGAAGGGCAGCGAAGTGTCTGATCACATTCCTCACTGTCATAAGCTCCAACACATTTATGTGCTCGTGCGTGTGGGAGGGCCAGCGATCTGCCACCGTGTGGGACAAGCACGTGCCCCCCCACCCCGACAGTGACGCATCCGTAAACACAGATACGTGTGACGCAGGACGTCCGATGGGAACCCCGCGTGAGAGGATGCAGGGGTTCCCCCAGTGAGCGAGGTCCCCGCCCACTGAAGAGGGAATCCTCAACATACGTCTCTTCTGACGTATTGGGTGTACCCGGAGGCGGACGAACCAGCGTTGCAAGCGCCTCGTGCGCAGCAAACCTAGCGGCACTACTGAATGGGCTGCGGACATCATGCCCAGGAGTTTCATGACTAACCGGGCTCTCACGATCTTGCGGGGTTGAACACGGGAGATCACCGTGGAGAGATCTGCCGCTCTTGCAGGCGACAAACGTGCCCTCATTAGGGAGGCGTCCAACTCCACCCCGAGATACACAATCGACTGGGATGGAAGGATGGAGCTCTTTTCCCAGTTTATAGAAAACCCTAGGGTTGACAGATGCTCTGTCAACCTCCTGGTTTGCTGTGACGCCTCGTCCTCGGACCGAGCGCACAGGAGAAGATTGTCCAGGTAAAATAAGACCCTCATTCCCTCCGTGCGCAGTGGCTGCAGCGCGGTCTCCAGACATTTGGAGAAAGTGCGCGGGGCTAGCGAGTAGCCGAAAGGGAGGCGATTGAACTGATATTGAACTCCCTTGAACGAAAAACGCAGAAACTTCCGGTGGTTTGGAACTACTGGTATGTGGAAGTATGCGTCTTTCAGGTCGATTGACGTGAACCAATCCCCGGGGCGCACATATTCCAGGACTTGTCTCATTGTTAACATGCGGAAATGCATTACTGCTATGGAGCAGTTGAACAGGGACAGGTCGAGAATCGGCCTCATTCCTCCCGACTTCTTCGGTACTACGAAGTAGCGGGAGTAGAAACCCGAGAGTTCTTGTCCGCGAGGGACTCGGGAAATAGCGTCTTTGGACAGAAGTTCCCGCAGCTCCAGCTCTAGCGCCTGAGACTGTACTTGCGATGTGAACGTCGTCTCCACGATCCCGTTGAAGGGAGGTGGAGTGGCCTGAAAATGAAGTGTGTGACCGCAATGAATGGTGTCCGAAATCCATTTGCTCATGATGCAAAGGCGGCGCCACTCGTGCGCGCGTTCCGACAATGGACGCGTGTGCGCGGTCACGTGAACAACGTCTGAGGGTTGTGCATGCGCCCTTACCGCCGTCGCCCGTACCAGAGAACTGGGGGCGACCCATGGAGGGCTGCGCTTGAAAGGGCAAGTGCGAAACAGCTGGAACAGGCTGGTCCACACCGCGGAGCATGGAGTCCGAGAGTGAAGGACGAGTGGGAGCCGGGCCTGTGCACGGGGGCGACAGAGTGCTAGCGGATGGAGCCGCGCACTGTGCCGCCGCGCGTGGTCGAGACAGCGACATGACATCCCGCCCCACCCAACGGCGTGGGGAGAGCGGGACGAGTTGGGCCTGGCCGGATGCTGGGGCCAGAGCGCAAATGGAGCGCACCCTTACGGCTGGCCGTGTATTATGACTACCTGCAGGAACATGTGTGCGTGCAGCAGTGCTTGGTGTGGGGAACATGTGTGAAAACTCGGCAGAGGATTCTGCGGAGGACTGTAGGATTGAGCTCTTTGAGTGACGTTTTTTGGGTTTTATTTCAAAACCAACAACATCAGAACAATCAGTAACACACACATTCCCCCCAAAGAGTCACTTCCGTGGCTGCTTTCGGCGAGGCTCCTGCACCTGGGACTGCCAAGACGGCGTCTGCTGGCCCCGCCGGAACCGTTGTCCGCCATCTCGCTGGTCCCGCTGATGTGGAGCCGAAGCGGGAGGCCGGCTCCGTGGAGCGGGCGGTGCAGCTGGACGTCTGAAGCTTCCGCGCCATTCATCCCATCCTCTGGCTGAACGGCCGGAGTGCGAGGCTGACCGAGGGTGGACCAGGTCTCGCACCGTAGCCGATAGTTCGGCCGTCTTCTGAGCCCTCTCAATGACGCCCCTAAGATGGGGACCAAACAGAACATCGGTGGTGATGGGGCCATCCAGCATCTCCCTTTGCAGATGTTCCGGAATGGAGGGCAGGGCCTTCAGCCAGATCGCTCGCTGGATGAGGGTCTGCCAGGCAGTGATGCGAGCAGAACCGGTGAGCACAGCAGCACACAGATTGAGGATGGCATCAGCAGTCTTAGTTATGACGGCTTTCGACTCCTCGGGAGCTTCCAGCTCCTCCATCATCTTGGAGACGCCGAAGGCAAGAAGGGCGATGTTATTCCCTGCAGCGCCGGTCTGAAAGGCACACTGATGTGCGCGGTCGGTGAGTCGCGTCAGCAGCTGGTCATGTTTTGAAGCGGGAACAGCTCGCGGGCCAGCGAGGTGGTTCTTGGCGCCGAACAGCGA
>NC_091745.1:37220627-37278127 GCF_043380555.1 Nothobranchius furzeri | reverse complement strand
TCCATCCATCCATCCATCGTTTGTCCATCCATCCATCTGTCCGTCCGTTCGTTCATTCATTCAGTCATTCATCCTCAGCCATTGTTCCAGAGCAGTATTGCATAGGCAACGCTCAGCAGAGTTCCATAGCCCTCCTCCAGCTCATCCAGAGGGACTCCAGGAAATGTCCATGCCATCTGAAAAAATTATGAGTCCTCGGTCTGCTCCAATCAGGACATGTCTGAAACGCCTCTCATGTTAGACATCCAGAAATAATCCCTACTGCCCAAACTACCTCAGCTGACACATTGTGATGAAGAGGAGCAGTTACTTTACTCTGAGCTGCTCTTGAGTAACTCAATGCTTCACCCTAGCATGAGCCTGTGAAGTTGGAACATGTCCTCTGGTTCTCTAAGACCACCAGTCCACTCTGCCAGCCTAAATATAATCTGAATTATGAGGGTTGTAGCATATTTAGTCCCATTACTCTGAAGCTTCTATCAACAATGCTGAGATTTCTATGGTTATCTGTGCCCAAGATCAAGATGTAACCGTGGCAACAGTGACAGCTGACAAGAATGCAAGTTGATGCGTTTCAACTTCATGCCAACAATATCAAGTCAGCTAAAGCTGCAAGGCATTCATGTGCAGTCTCGTGTCGATGTTACCAGAAAGCTGCAGCAAAGGAGGACCAACAGTCGGTTGTCATGGGGTCACATGCAGGAATTAATTAGGATAGATTCTGAAAAACGACAATTTGAAAGATTTTTGGATGGAGAAACATGTTTGACCCATCTGTGTGTCAAACGTGCTCAGAGACAATTGGAGTCATGGAGAATAGAATTGTGAAAGGTCACTATGATTCAAAGCACAGTCATCATGAACAGCATTAGCCCACTCCCTCCATCTGACAAACACTTCTCCTACAACAGAGATCAGGCGGCTCTTTGAAGACGGGTTTTGTGTTTTAACTGTCTGGAGCGTAGCTGTTACTGTTTCATGGCGCACTTTAGTTTGTTAATGTTGTTTTTGTGTGAAAATAAAGGCACTTTGAGGCATAAAAGGTAATTAAGTTAATTATGTTCAGATGAAAAATGTCATCAACTGTAAAAAGACTGTGTCATTTCTTTGGGTTGTTAAAAATAAACCAATCAGTTTGCTTTACTAGTTTTACCTGACCTTTGACCTTTTCTAGAAATAAGATATGAACTTCCAAATATCAAGTTTGAAAATTTGTCTTGGTGGTTTATGAGCAAATATTTAATGAACGCCTACAGATGCATGCTTAGTGCATGAAAGGGTTAAAAGTCCAGATGTACAAACAGGAAAAGAGCAGGAGAGCACTCCCGCTGGCAGGTTGGGGGTTAAACTGTAACGAATTCCAAGAAGATTGAAATTAGCTTCTCTGGTTATGCGAATGTGCATGGTGACACAGGACACATGAGGGTTGGCGTCATGTGTTTATGCCACTGAGACGGACACAATGTTCCTGACCACATGGTCACGTTTGTGTGCACATTGTAGGCAGATGAACGTGAGCGAAGTGATGACTGCAGGGACAAATCACACAACACTCAGTCAGAGCAAGACAGATGTACTAATGGAGGTGGGCGAGCCCTCTCTCTGCAGACTGTCTCTGCAGGGCCCCCTCTATTATGGTGGTCGAACCCCCCACCACCTCCACCTCCACCTTCATTCCCATTCCTTTCCCAACCAATGAAAATCTACTCATGGCTACTTTTAAACTTGCATCGGATGATTAGACTTGGGTTGCATCCCAGAACACCGCTCAGCCCCAGCAGGGATTCAGCAGGGAGCATCGCAGCCAATGCATAATTTCTCAAGATGGGGGGGAACTCACACTGAGCAAGCGAGTCCCAATCCTGCAACAGCAAATATGTGAGAAGCTTACTGAGGAACTGAAAGAGCCAGATCATACGTTGACCTTTTTCCTCTGCCGCTGTCAGAAGCAGCAACCAGTTAACTAAAGGCTAAGGAAATAAACGTTTTTTCACCTGTCCTCACTTTTGTTCAACTGAAAATACAAGAAAGCCTGATGTGAGGCTCTTAACTTATACTTTAGACACAGTTTCATTTAGCATTTTGCTCCAGTTGTCTTATCTCGGTGCTACAAGGAGATGCAGTTTGGCTAAACTAAAGAGGACAGCTGCATTTTGGGAACAAGAGCAGCAACAAAACGACCCTAATAAGATATTTGTGGGTCTCTCTCTCTCTCTCTCTCTCTCTAACTGCAGTTTCTTTCATCCGATTCTAATCAACCCCTGAACATGTGGGAAGCTAATGGTGTTTTTCTGTTTGCAAAGCAGTGCTCGCCTAACCTCTAAGTGGGACAGAGCGCCGAACCGAAGAGATTACAGGCGGCGCTGTGCACTACGGCGGGTCAAATGTACAAAATGTGCATCTTTTTAGGTTTAATGGCTTGTGAATATTTAACTGCTGAGGGTCACTCAGCAGAACTCTGTTATTTATTCATTTATTTATTTGAAACATGGGTACAGCATTAATATCCTCCAATAATATCATAAATTACACTGAATTTTTCCCTTGAGCTCTCTGTTGAAGTAAAAGGCAGCAGTGTGTGTGTGTGTGTGTGTGTGTGTGTGTGTGTGTGTGTGTGTGTGTGTGTGTGTGCGACTGTGCTAATGTAGTATTTGTGTATTTTGCAGTTTCAGCCCTTTATTGGCTACTTTGCCTGACTGACTTGTTTGAGTCTGTGTGCACAGAGCACGACGGTTCCAGCAGCACTTTTATGTACACCGTGCATGTTTGTGCCACCATAGAGGCATCTTTTTTTCTGTCATGCTCATAAATTCAATTTCTCAGTCAAGAAACATGAAACAGGAATTAAAAAACAGACTTCCACAGAAGCTGGATGTGTTCCAGTATTCTTGCAGCCAATTCCCTTTTTGCCCTCCTTCTCTGCTTTTTTCATTCTTTATTCCATATGCAATAGGGAAACGCTTTAACTGGGGTTGATTGTGCAGACCTGTCTGCCAAGGATTTCAGGGAGAGCAATGGTGTTACCATGGCGCTTGCACCCCTCTCTGTGAGCCAGCGATTCCCCATTGGGAAGATTTTGCATGCGGGATTGGAGAGAGAAAGCTTCTGGCCCCCCGAATGCATTCCATCACCGTCACCCCGAGGGTCCACTGCTGGAGCCTTATTTCAATACAGGGAATAGAGGTGGGACAGAGAGGTTTGAGGGCATAGAAAAAGAGGTGTATATTATGGGGGAAATGGATTCAAAGGGCTGTGTTGAGGTGGACAAAAAGGAACGCATTAAAGATATTTATTAGAAGATGGAAGCAGAGGTCATGACGGAGATCTGAGCGCATGGAAACAGAGGGATTAAGTGGTTTGACTGTCTGAATTAAGAAATTTGGAATGTCACAGGTTTTGATGTTTTCATTACCGACCTTGCTGTGGTCTTGAGGGGAAGTTCTTTTAAATGAAACTTCAAAGACCACGACAGAGCAGCACAAACACGGGTGTTTTACACCCCGTGGGCCGCATACAGCACGTTAGCTGTCCCCATCTGAGGTCAGTGAGAAATCACAAACCATACATCTCCATAGAAGTCACGTGGAAGTCATTCAACCCATTCTAAACAAATATGTGTTTACCAACAAGTTATGCAAACTGTAAAATATCTAACTAGCAAAACTAATATAAAAGCAATACTCAAATGCTGTAAAATACCACATGAAGCAAATAAATCAATAAATCATTCAATTCAGTTAACTTATATAGCGCTAAATCACAAGAGGGGTCATCTCAAGGCACTTCACAAAGTAAACCGCTGAGTTCCCTTCATTCAGCCAATCAGTAACATGTTTCTTATATAAAGACCCCAGCAGATTGCATCAATAGTGTCAGAGTCTACAGAAATCCCCTTAAATGAGCAAGCATGCAGCGACAGTGGAGAGAAAAACTCACTCATGAGCAGACATGCCCCGCAACTCACTGGGGATCGAGATGAACAGAATCAGAACTCAGAGCCTGGCAGGATGGACGTGTTTTAAGGTGTGGTTCTAAAGGACCAAAGGTCTGAGCGGCTCTCACCTGCAGACGTGAACTATTCCGTGGGTTGGGTTTAGGTTTAGACCAGAAGCTCTAAGTGGAGCTCAGAGCTCTGGCTGGAGAGTGGCGATGGAGATGCTCAGATGTTCAGACAGATGTTTTTACACTGGATCCAGGAAGCCAGGGCAGAAAAGCAAGGGCAGATGTGATATGATGCCTTTCTTTTTCTTTGATAAGGCAAATTGCTGCATTTTTGACCGTTTGTTGAAATTGTTTGACTTGTTTTGAATTGTTTAAATAATTCTGGACAAAAATTCAAAGATGCAGCTCTGTTAACGGAGCTTTCATCTTTTCATAGCCTGCACCTTTCTGTGTCATCAGTATCAGGAGTCACTGCTGGTCATTTGAGTCGTGAAAGGACTTAGTTACTCTCATGTCAGCTCGGGTTAAAAACACAAGCACTTGTGCAAATGAAGAAAAAGAATCAAGCTGCTAAGTATTGACTCACTGTGGGTTTGTGTAGAACAGGTTGTTGTTTCATCACATCATGTCAGTGAAAAGAACAAACTTCTCTGTTCAGATCACAAAAGCAACAAGGTTGTTTTATCAAGATTTCTTCGAATGGAGGAAAGAAATTAGCAAAAAGGAGGAAAAAACAAAACATTTTGCTGATGGGAGCTATGTTCACGTACATCAAAAACTTCCCAAAGTGAAACTTTTGTGTGCCCACTGCAGCATCGACTTTAATTAAACACACTTTTAAATGTTTTTATCAGAATGGAGTTGAAGCTGTTGGTCCAAATCACCTGTTTCCTGTTTCTTATGTGGCCCTTTGGGAGATGTGGCTTCCTGCCTCTGATGTAGCACGTCTGAATCATCCTCGGTGGTCTAAGCAAGGCTCCATATGCAGGTTAGCGATATGGGCCGTGCAGATGAGCGCTCTGCTGCCGCGGTGAGTCTGAAGCAAGCTACTTTACCTTGGAAGCCGGCGTCTTATCACAGGTCGGAGTCTTTATTTACTTTTTGAGCTCATTTCCTATTTTTCTAATCTGCGATCTAACCTGCTCTGAAGAGATAAAGCTCTGCTGACTTTTCTATAAATGCACTTATCAATGCGGTGCAAGCGCTCCATTGCCAATGAGATGTGCAGGATGTTCGCTTAACATTCAGAATACACGGCCCTGTGTTTCACACACTCTTCCACACACACACCGGCAGTACATAATCTCACACACAAAACACAAAGGTGCATCCACAAGCCCAGTTTTCCACTCGTGTTGCTGCGCCTACAGACTGTAATAGCTTGAGCTTTCAGCTCTTAAGTGTTTTTCTTTTCTTTTTTTTTGGCTCCAGTCATACAATAGCTCCTGCTGAGCCGACAAGTAAGAATTCCAAACAGCAAATGAAATTCCCGAGAGTCATCTGCACCAACACCAACTTGTAAGATGAATTTTTCATCATTTAGTGTGGTAATATTACCTCATTAGAGTACTCAGGCAGCCATTCAATAAGTGTGGTCATTCTCTCTGCCAAGATTGGATCAGCAGTTGGATCAAACAGCTCCATTCATTCACCCTCTCATGCACACGGATAGCAACACACACAGGAGCGTGTACAGTATTTTTCCGCACTGATATGCAGAGATGATTGTGTACAAGACTGGAAATTTGCAGCTGAGAGTCAATGTGAACTCCCTGGGAGATGAACGCATAGCTCTCAATTGAACAAGCAACGATTTCCCGTCTTTTCCTTCTCTTACAGACTTGGTTTTTCTCCGTGTGCCTCTCGTCTCGTTACCTTCACACATGTGACTTCTACTGAGATCAAAAGGCGCCAGGCAATCCGACGGTCATGCATGTGCCATTATCTACTCTAGATGAATATTGTAAGGAAATCTGGGCATGATCTGGTATATTCTAAACTCTCTGCGCTTGCTTTCATCTGACAGCTTTGCTTTTGCTTTCATTTGACTGAGATCTACTGGTGGAGTCAGGAGATGGCACCGTTTTCACCTAGCAGTTTTTTTGTAGAAAGATGGAAACATCACAGGTTAGGACTCTACAGCACCTAGCTGGGGTTTCCAACACGTGTTTATGAGGTGCAAGCTGGCTGCGTATGAGGTCCTCTGGCTGTGAAAACATTTATTTTGCTGCTGTGGTGCTGATAGACGGAGCTTTGTGCTTGTCTTCTGGCTTCCATTCCGGGTGTGATATCACCAATATTTTTACCATGGGATGACGCCAGAAGAGCGGCTGTTTTAACATGATAAATGATGAAAAACAGACAGGCTGGGAAATTATAAATTGAGAAAAACGAGTGAGTAGGAGTGCTAATTAATAAATGAAAGAGTGATAAGAAACATCTGTTTGATAGAGAAACTCCCTCCGACTGCTGGGATGTGGCTGTTGTTGGTTACAATGCAGTTGGTGTGCATGTAGCTGTAGGGTTAAAGGTGTGTGTGTTTGTGTGTGTGTGTGTGTGTGTGTGTGTGTGTGTGTGTGCGCGTGTGTGTGTGTGTGTGTGTGTGTGTGTGTGTGTGTGTGTGTGTGTGTGTGTGTGTGTGTGTGTGTGTTACTGGGGCAACAGTGGCTCAGGAAGTAGAGCGGGTTGTCCAGTAACCAAAAGGTTGTAGGTTCAATTCTGACTCTCCCCAGAGAACGCTGCTGTTGTGTCCTTGGCCAAGACAGCTGACCTGCTTTGCCTGCTGGTGGTGTTCGGAGGGACCGGTGACGCCTGTGTTTGGTAGGCCTTGCCTCTGTCAGTGCACCCCAGGGCCTCACCACCAGTGTGTGAACATGTGTGTGAATGGGTGAATGACTGATTGTGTTGTAAAGTGCTTTGGGGGGTTGAAGAAGCCTAACAAGGTGTTACAATTACAGATCATTTACCATTAAACATGTCTCCACATTTACCACCCATTGGTGTGTTTACAAGGTCTAAATGGTCTTCTGGGTTTTGCTGAACTGATGTCCCAGTTCAAATTTTCCTACAAACAGTAAAACTGCAGAACCAAAAAAAAAGTGACAAAAACAATATTGGTTGATTTCTTGATTAAAGAAAATGACCCATTCTCAGTTTCACAAAGCAAGACTGGTGTTAGGCTGAGTGTGGACGTACTTCTGGAATGTTTGGATGTCCTGCCTTAATGCATTTGGGAGTATGAATCATGTTCATACATCCTTTATGTATATATATATATATATATATATATATATATATATATATATATATATATATATATATATATATATATATATATATATAAGCCTTCAAACTCTATTTTGTTGAGTGAAGTTTTAATTTGGGAACATTCCAGGTTCTTATCAAAACAACACTGATCAAGGAAAAACCTTTTTTCTCTTGAGGAGCAGCTAACTCTGCCAGAAACCTTTTAAACATCCTGATATGCTTGTTTTGTTGTTGCCATAGTATCCCATTCACCCACATTTCCTTGTCATACATTTGGAACCAAACTCAAGATGGAAAATGGCCTTCTTAGGGTTCTACAACCCCCCAAGGCGCTTCACAACACAATCAATCATTCACACAATCACACACTGGTGGGGATGAGCTACGATGTAGCCACAGCTGCCCTGAGCCGCACTGACAGAGGCAAGGCCTGCTGTGCACAGGCGCCACCGGTCCTTTCAACCACCACCAGCAGGAAAGGCAGGTTAAGTGTCTTGCTCAAGGACACAACAGCAGCATTCTCTGGTCAGAGCTGGGATCGAACCTGCACCCTTCGGATTACTGGACAACCTGCTCTACCTCCTGAGGTACTGCTGTCCATCCGCCAAGATGTGGGCTGAAAGCCTCATCTTTGAACATACCACAAAAAGGACCGCATGAAAGAACCGGAATAAACTCGTGGGAAAGAAAAAACGTGCATTTTTACTTTTTATTATGTAGGAATAGCATACGTATGTATTTTGGGTGCTTTTAAAGCTCATTATACTACCCTACACGTTTACCAATAAGAAGTGAATTTCTATATAAATATGGAAATTCAATTCAATTCCATTTTATTTATATAGCGCCAAATCACGACAAGAGTCGTCTCAAGGCACTTCACATAACATTCCAATACAGGTCAGTTCTTTAAGCCAATCAGAAAAAAGTTTCCTATATAAGGAACCCAGCAGGTTGCATCAAGTCACTGACTAGTGTCAGTGACTTTACAGCAATCCTCATACTAACAGGAAGAAACCTCCAGAGGATCCTGGCTCAGTAAAAGTACAGTCTGATTGGTCTTTGAATGTTTACCAGAAGATTTAGAATTCTACGTTTATTCAGGGATCGTAAGCCACTTCGTGTTAATTCAGAGAGAGTCAAGTTTAAAAAATGTAAGAAATGTATTTTCTAAACAATTAGAAACATGACGACTAGGAACACTTTATGTGATGAATGGATCTAAGTGGATGGAATGTGAGGTGTGATGATGTGTGAATGTGATGTTATCAGAACCCTCATATCTGGAGAAACTGAGTTCTGAGTGGGAGTGATTTGGTCTGCTATAAACTAACAAAGTTGGGTCTTATCAAAAACACAATAAATGCAATCTGTCGAGTCTATGTGCCCTTCCGAGACCCCCGTGGTAGATCCGGAATGTCAGGAAGTCCATGGACCCCCAAAGGTACCGAAGTCCGTAGAAGAAACCACAGTGCCACTAGACAGGTCTCGAGATGCCTCCAGGTCACGACAGTTATTTGCGTCAATGGAGGACTCTTGAGGAGTCAGAGCTGGTTCAGCTTTATTCTGAAGGAACCGCTTGCGGTCAGCTGTAGTGTGCAACAGGTTTTGACAGCTTGTCAAAGATGCGGTGGGAGCAGAGTTTCCCTCCGATTGCCAGTCAGTTAGGCTCAACTGAATCACTCAGAAGTGATGCTGTTTAAATAATGGCCATATTTTGGTTTACTGATAAATCAGAACTTGCCCTGTAAAGGGGGTTTTGCCAACAAACTTAGATCTACACCTCCCTCTAATATGAAGATGCTGATTTTGTAGATATCTATGTGCAGTGACGTTGATTATAAATTACGTCATTGAGATATGGAGAGTGTGTCTTGTCCAGTCAGTGCGCTGATTAAATATATGGGTCATATTTCATTTCATCCTTGTTAATCTTTCAGTGTAATAATAATATTCATTTCAACTTCAGTATTTTAAGCACAGATGAATCAAAACATTTCATTTAACCAAATTGTCCATTTCATCATATGATTAGTTACTCATATTGTTCATCCGTCTTGATCTGTGAATAAAAAACAGTCTTAGGTAAGAGTGAGCTTGCGAGGGACCTTGGCTAAGTAACAGGGTTTTTCTTGCATATTGAAAGCACCAGTTAAGACTTATGTCTCCAAATGGCCAGATACTGAAGATGTCAGACTGTAGGTGGAAAAACTGACCATTCCTGGAGGCTACAATTAGATGAATTCATTCACATGGAGATGGTGGACCTAAATCTAGTACTGGAACCAGCCACTAGGGTGCATTTGTTTGGTTTTGGTCCAGTTTCCTGGTTTTATTTGAGTTTTTTCTCTTAATAGATTTTGAAGCCTTTGATTGGCTCTCTAAGCTCATTAAAGTGTATTGTGGACCAATGAATATTAGGTTTTTTAATCACCATTGCACCAATGTGGGCCAACTGAATTAGGAAAATGTGGTGATGCTAATTCTTACATAACCAATGGTTAAAGAAGGATTACAACAATTTAGCACAAAGCTTTCATGCTAGCTTTACCACCAGCTCTGATTTGGTTTATAATAAAAAAATGTTCAAGTAAAATAATCCAATAAAATTTCCTGTGTGAAAAGCTCATTTATGCCGTATCACAATGTCATGTGTAAAGTTTAGCAGCAGCAGCATCAAGGTTTAGGGCTTCTTTAGCATCATCCTGTTTAAGGCAGCAACCCACTATTGATGAAACAATAAATTTTATGCTATAACATAAAACGATGTCATAAACTGTGGTTAAAGGACCCAAATGCAGGTGCTTAGGAGGCAGTCAGATGATTCATGGGATTTTATCAACTTTACCACAGGAGCAGGAAGTTCCCAAAGCCAAAACTTAAGAGTAAAGACTGTACTGGACACAATGGCAAAGGAGTACCTGAAAACCACATGGGTACATGACCTGTACACATACACAGGCTCCAATATTAGAAACAATAAAAGGCTTTAACTACTTCAGTTGTGTGTATTGAATCTAATATTTATGAAAGTCTAATGTTTATCAGTACATTACAGGCAATAATGAACTTTATCACAATATGCTAATTTTTTGAGGACGGCCTGTATGTAAATGTACATAAATGTACGAGGAAAGTACACACATACTGCAGGTGAGCTGATGGCAACACAAACCTAGTGTAAGAACAGCCTAAAAAAACAGCCAGAACTAAAATATATGAAGAAGCAAGCCGCAGAGAATAATAATAAAAAAAAAACTCAATAGATTCAGGCATCTTCAGTCTTAACTTTGGAAATGACATGACAAATTCATCTAAATGCATATTTGTCCAAATGACTGAAGCATTGGTAAAAATCTATAACATCACAGGGATGTGACGAATGCTGTCCAAACTCTAAATGAGGTCTGGTGTATCTGTAGTGGCCCACTACTGGAATACGTCTGAAGACAAGACCATCCAAATCTACAGCCGCTCACTTCCAGTCTTCATAGACGATGAAGGACCCAGCCTACATGCTCTACATGGGGTGAGTCCTTCGAAGTATGCATCCTTTTGAAATTTTGCACACAGCCTGGTGTAAAGACCTAAAGCTTTCTGCAACTAGTGCGTGTTATTCTGTCTGATTCTGTATTTTTGTGTTTGTTAACCTGGTAAAAATTCATCTCAATCAGTCAATCAATCAAAGATACTTTATTGATCTCAGAGGGAAATTAGAGTTTCAGTACACACAGTTCAGAGATCAGACATACATGGGCTCCACTAGGATAAATACAATAAAGTTTATCTTTCACCAAATGGAATATTTACTAAGACATCACAATATAACTGTAGACACATTACTTGTCCGTGTGTGTGTGTGTGTGTGTGTGTGTGTGTGTGTGTGTGTGTGTGTGTGTGTGTGTGTGTGTGTGTGTGTGTGTGTGTGTGTGTGTGTGTCTGCTCTGTCTTCTCCATCCCCAGTGAGTCGTGGAGGATGGCTGCTTATACTGAGCCAGGATCCTCTGGAGGTTTCTTCCTGTTAAAAGGGAGTTTTCCTCTCCACTGTCGCGTTATGCTTGCTTAGTATGAGGATTGCTGTATAGTCACTGACACTAGTCAGTGACTTGATGCAATTTGCTGGGTTCCTTATATAGGAAAAATTATTTCTGATTGGCTTAATGAACTGACCTGAATTGGAATGTTTATTATGTGAAGTGCCTTGAGACGAATCTTGTCGTGATTTGGCGCTTTATAAATAAACTTGAATTGAATTGAATTGAACTGGGCAAGACACATGACAAGAATTGGTGACCGTGGACATTTGCAACCATGAGTCGTGCTACCTTAATAGAGATAAGAGGATTACATGAGGATTGGTTCAGGTGGAGGGGAAAAAAAGACACTTCAGAGTTACCCTCCATAGGGAGGGCAGCTTTGCTCTGCAAAAAAACACCTCAGACATATATGCAACAGACTTCAGACATCACACAACATAAGTGTCCACTAGGTGGGGTGGTGGGTTGAGACTATCCACACTTCAGTTCCTGCAGCCACTACAAGCAGCGCATGTCACCTCAGTGTGGATAGGAGGAGGAGCATTGAGGGTTGGAGGGTTGCAGTGACCCTGGAACGTTTCAGCGGCCTTCCCGCAGTCCCCCCCAGGCTGGGATAGGGGACAGAGTTGAGTTGCCATAGCGACGGCACATTCCACATATCTTCTGAGGGGGGAGTTTTCGTTGTAGCCGTGCAGGCTCAAGAACGCCAGATTCCGATTAGAAATTGTTTCTGGGCCAGACAGAGATAATTTCCTCTCTGTCTTAAAGTTTGTTGGTCCTCAACCTCTCAAAATCCCAAAAATGGACATTAAACTATCCCAATCCGTGCTGATTTGTCCACTCTCTCCTTGATGGCATCCATCTTTTGTGCCAATGAATGAATCTCGGCCAAAGTTCCAAGCTCACGATTCATCTATGTGAGTCTGTGAATTCACAGAGCGGTGCAAACCATCTCTGAGCTCGGGGATCAGGCCAATATTCCTCGACAGCTCGTTAATTTTCCGGTAAGCCAGGAAGCCTCCAAGGCCGATCAGCAGGTAACCCTGAGAAATGAATTATAAAAATCATGCAGGGATTGTTTTTGTCTTGTTCACCATATCTACTAATATTAATATATAAACATTTCTGTTTTATTTGAAAACAAAACACAGTCCTGCATTGTCACAGATTTAATCTAGTCCTTACACGGCACGAGGGCCATAGCAGCCACAGACATTAGGAGGATGTGACAGACTCATATAGTTGCCCGTCTGTAGCAATGAGCCAACAACCAAGGATTTGCAAAAGAAGTCCGACCCAATCCTGTGATATAACCATATATGTTTCAACAGGTCTTAATCCACATTACACGGATTTCACATGAGATACACAGGGATTTGAGAAGATCAGCGTCTGCTCAGACACAGGGAAAGGAAAAAAAAACAGAATTCCTCTTTTCCTTTTTTGTCATCCCTGTTTGAAGTGAATTAAAGAGTGTGTGTAGACGGGATGTGTGGAGTCAGGGATGCTGCAGACAGTTTCTTCCTATAATCTCTTTTTGCATGTTCATCTCAAACATATTGTGGTGGTCCCACGTCTCTCTGCTCCTATAAGCCTAGCTCCTCTATCACTGTTGTTGTCATGTCTGCTTAGCACAATGATGTTTCTCGCTCAGGCCCTTTCCACCCGCCTTTGTTACTTTTGCTGCTGTAATCATCTTGTTTAGTGGTTATGGTCTCATAAAACTGTCTCTTAAGATCTCAGTCAGAAGGATCCACCATGACATTCATGACAGAGTTGGGAATAACTCGCTGACTAACCTGTTTGTGGCGCAGCTCCACCAGCCGCCTCCGCATCTGATGAAGTCTGGCGTGTCTGTATCTCTCTGACCTTCAGCATGCTCCGCCCTACAGCTTCTGTTTTTGTCACACTAAGAACCAAATCTGGTACAAGACCGCTTATCAACAGGAGGTTCCCTCCCAGTCTGCTTTGCATCACATCATCACAATCAAGCTCCAGTCTGAGCTCTAGGGAAAAGTTCTAATCTTTAATCGGGTTTCTGTGAAAAGGTTATGAACAATTTTATCTTAATATTTAATTGAATTTCATTCTGAGAAGGTTGATGAGCCAACAGCTAGCCCAAGAAATGCCAAGGCCAAATTTTTCTCAAAATGTTACATCAATTCCTGCAAATAGAATAGAATAGAATAGACTTTATTAATCCCACAGTGGGGAGATTCACTCGGAATAGCAACACACACTCAGAGAAGACGAAAATAATAACAAGATTACAGGGGAACACCATTCCCATTTTCTTCCGCTTATCCGGAGTCAAGTCGCAGGGGCAGTAGCTGAAGTTGAGACGCCCAGACCCCTTTCCCCAGGCACTTGGGCCAGCTCTTCCGGGGGAATCCCAAGGTGTTCCCTGGCCAGGTGAGAGACATAGTCTCTCCAACGTGTCCTTGGTCTTCCTTTAGATCTTTTCCCAGTTGGACGTGCCTGGAAAACCTCACCAGGGAGGCACGCAGGAAGCATCCTAACCAGATGCCCGAGCCACCTCAACTGGCTCCTCTCGATGTGGAATAGCAGTGGATCTACACTGAGCTCTTCCCAGATGACTGATCTTCTCACCCTGTCTCTAAGAGGGAGCCCAGCCACCCTGCGGAGAAAACTCATTTCGGCCGCTTGTGTCTGCGATCTCATTCTTTCGGTCACTACCTAAAGCTCGTGCCTGTAGATGAGGTAGATCTACCGGTAAATCGAGAGCTTTGCCTTCTGACTCAGCTCTCTCTTCACCACGACAGACCGGTACAACGTCGGCATCACTGCAGATGCAGCACC
Organism: Nothobranchius furzeri; assembly: GCF_043380555.1. NCBI lineage: Eukaryota > Metazoa > Chordata > Actinopteri > Cyprinodontiformes > Nothobranchiidae > Nothobranchius > Nothobranchius furzeri. Next base: position 37,264,061 of record NC_091745.1, on the reverse strand, counting down.
AATCCGCCTATCGATCTCACGCTCCAGTTTTCCCTCACTCGTGAACAAGACCCCAAAACTCCTCCACTTGGAGCAGAACCTCGTCCCTTACCCAGAGAGGGCATTCTACCCTTTTACGAATCAAGACCATGGTCTCAGATTTAGAGGAGCTGATTCTCATCCCAGCTGCTTCACACTTGGCTGTGAACTGCTCCAGCGAAAGCTGAAGATCACATTCTGATGAAGCCAACAGGACCACATCATCTGCAAAAAGCAGAAACCCGATGCTCAAATGACCAAGCAGATCCCCATCACTGTCCACACCTTGGCTGCTCCTAGAAATCCTGTCCATAAAAGTTATGAACAGAATTGGTGACAAAGGGCAGCCTTGGCGGAGTCCAACTCTCACCATGAACAAACCCGACTTGCTGCCGGTAATGCAGGAACACAAAGGCAATAAGCTAAGTGTAACCGTCAACCACTAAAACAACAACGAATAAAAAGGAAACTCGGATTTCCAGGACTATACAGCACAAAGGACACAGACGTGCTATTGTTCAGCCAGTATAGCACAAATATTGAACGTAATAATGCATTGCCTGTATGTTAGTGTGTAACAGGAAAGTGCCAGTACCAGTTAAGCTGAGGGGATGAATGGTCTTCTGTTTTACATCTGGGATGTCTCATTCTGCTACTGAAGGAGCTGTCCATGGTCTCCACAGTGGAATAGGGTGGGAGGGGGTTTTCCAAGATGGAGCTCATCTTCCCCAGCATCTTCCTTTCACACATCTCAACTGAATCTAGTTGGCAGCTCAGAACCGAGCTAGCTTGTTTAACTAGCTTGTTCAGTCTCTTCCTATCTTGGTAAGATCTGCTTGCACCCCAACAGATCACAGCAGAATGAATAACAGAGCCAACAACCTTCTCAGTGGCCTAGTAGAGTGTCCACTTCTACGCTGGGACTGGGTGATTAGGGTTCACATCCCGGTTGGGTCAGACCAAAGTCTTGAAAAATGAGACCCGATGCCTCCCTGCTTGACACTCAGTTTTAATGGGCTGGATTGGGCGGTTAAATCACCAAATAGTGCCCGAATGTGGCCGCAGCTGCAGCTCACCGCTCCCCATGGGGATGCGGAGATGTAATTTCACCAGTGTGATGATGACTAATGGGACTTTAAGAACAGAGTGATTTTAGCAGATGAGATTTAACTCCGAAGGACCTCAGCCTCCTCAGGCGGTGGAGACAGCTTTGGTCCTTTGTGGCATTAATTTTACAATATTGTTTATATTCGTGCTACACTCGCCCCAGACTGCACGAGACATTTTAAAGCTTCTACAGCAAATTTTTAAAACAATTTAGCTTTAAACATGTTTTTCAAGCATCTTAACAACGTTCTAACAAAGTATAGCTATTCATATATTGTGGAGATTATGAAAAAATGAAAATGAAACTTGTCCTCTTGGATTTGTCTAAAACCAGAAAAAAATCCAATAACACATCTTGGACCAAAAGCAACTACTGGACCATCCAGTTGTTGGTCTCGCTGAAACGCCACACTTCCATGGGTTCTCCATTCATTACACAGGAGTAGGAGAAACAACTGGCTGCTACCACTTTAACTTTAGAACAAACCACCAGAGTCCCAAAAAGAAAAAAACACCATTTGAAGTCACAGACAAATCATGTGGAGAGTTACTCAGTGCGTTTACATGCAGCCAGTAACCCTTTTAAAACCCGAATATTCACAATAACCCGGTTCCGCAGGCCCGTGTAAACACTGCCAGAAACCCGGATATGCTCATAACACCTGGGGTAACCCTTTTCTAACCCGAATGTTTGGTCGTGTAAACGCATACCGGGATATCCCCATCAAAGCGTGTGTTCTGCGCATGCTCTGTTCGCAAGGAATCTTGGTCTTTTGAGTAGCAAGACGTCTTGTATGCGCCAGAACACCGGAAGTAAACAACAAATTGGGAGCAACATGGCGAGTCGCGGCACAGCACCACACTTTTGGAGTGACGAGGAAACTAAAGCACAAACAAACGCGGTCACTATCTCTTCCGAACTGGGAAACATGTTGTTGTTTTCACGGATACCAGAACAAGAAGAACCGGAAATGACGCATATTGCGTCTGGACGTAGCCCATACGTCCTGACGCTACCCCAACATCCGCATTTAAATCAGGTTATGCAAGTTAGGGGTAACTCTTTCTATTTATGCTTGTAAACGGGTTATTCTGATCAACTCAGAAACCCGAATGCCGACCTTAACCCGATCATAACCCGGATATTGGCTGCATGTAAACGTAGTTACTGATGAACCCACGACCAGCAATTACATTGAAAATGAAAGTAAACAGAATCCAGAATCAGCTGAGATGGTAAACTGGAGTGATGCAGAGCTCCAGGATCTACTCTCCGTTAGGGCAGAAGCTCAGGTCACCAGACAGTTCATGGAGACTCTATAGCACCCTTGTATAACCTTTTGTAATTAGAACATGATTGTACCAAATTATCACCACAGTCTCACCACTTATGAACGACTTAAGGCTCCAGTGGTAGAGTCACACTGATGTTGGCCAATCAGCGCTGCGGCAAAGTTTTATAAAAGACGCTTTTCAGACCAGCCTTTAGCTCATCAACCAAGACAGAAAGTTTCAGTATTTTTCTCTAAATTGAGATCTTGACAAATAAATAATATCGACTAGAATTTTTATTTAGGACTGTCATTTGAGGGTGACTCTTAACTAGTCTGTTCTTTATTAATGTAATAATATTTCAGGTTCAAATGCTAGACACCTTTGAGTTTTAATGGAGGGTTTGCCACCCTTTCAGATGTATACCACTGAATTCAGTGATATGTTTATGTTTAAATAAGCACACGATTTGAAGTAAACACCAGTGCGGTGTATAATGTATTCATTTAAGTTTGATAAAATGGAATTAGCACAAACCCCCATGGATTTATTGAAACTGCAGTTGTTTTAAGATGCCAGCAGTCCACATGTGCTGGTCAGTAGCTGGTCAAACTAGCAGTTAGCTCATCAATCCAGACAAGCTAATCATTGTTTCACCAATTTGAGGTGAATGACAGAATGACCTACACTGGGTAAGATGTTGTTTGTAATCGTTTCACTAAACCTAAGGGATTCCTTATAATGGCTGTTTATACAATGCACTCAGTGATTGTCAATGAGCTGTTTTACTCACACTTACCTTTAAAATGTTCAAACAGTTTTGAGAGCACAGCAAAATGATCGGTTGTATAATGAAGCTTTCCTAAAAATCCAGCGTTGATTAAAATCTGCGATGCGTTACACGCTTCATGCTTTTGATGATTGATCTGTTTTGTTGCCACATCTTGTAAAACAACAACAACACAAACGAAATACACCCACAGAATTGAGAACATTTGTATGAGCGCCCCAGTCAACCTTATTGCTTTGGTGTCACACAATCGCTGTCCCCCTTGCTCCAGTATGATAAGATTTACTGGCGTGTCCAAATGGGTAATCTTGTTTATTCACTGTAGCCGTTTGGAACATCACTGGAGGGAATTAAAGCTTCTGAGTCTCAGCAGGAGGTCAAGGAGGGAAAGAGAAAATTAAGTTTTCCATCTCTATTATGCTTTGTGTTGATGTTCATTAGTGTAGCAGCTGATGGAATTTCTCTGAGGCCCATAATGGCCATCCCACTCTCCATCTTCTCTATAGATGGGTGGATGAAAGAAATAGTTGTTCAGATGGTCCAACTACTGCATGTTGTTGTCTTTTTGTTTGTTTTTTGTTCTAATGTCATATTTTTAAATTGACTGACTTCTGGAATCCGTACATTTCCAAACTGTTGTTCTTTAATTCTTTGATAGATCAGCAGGAACACGAGCCCAGTCATGTTGGGACCAAAGCAGTTGCCAGCTATTTGACTTAACAGGGAGTTGCTGCCTGTCACATGATCTGTTTATGGAATATCTTCACTTCTAAGAGGCTTGAACTGCTTTTCGCTATCCCCCATCAATCCTTTACCTCCATTCAGATAAGCTCTGGCCTTCACCACTTAGATGTATAGGAGACATTTACAGACAGCGAGAGTTGATCTCATGATCTTTTGACAAATCCCCTGAGCTGACTTCTATTTTAGAGGCATTTAACACACTATATTAATCTGTGCCACTATGTGGAAACCATCCGGCTCTCACCCCGTGACCCAAGAATGTAAAGATTAACCGACGGCTCATCGCGGGAGGATTGTTGTGAAATGGCTTGAGCTTAATCTGGTGATACAATTTCTCCATGGTTTCAGGAGGAGCCACAGAAAAACAAACCCCAGCTGGGCAGGTGTAATCTTTGGACTGAGATAGCAACACAATATAGCTAGCCAGCCAACACAAGAACACAGCTTCTACATGGAAATGGACACACATCGGGCCTCAATCAGAGTGTGCTTCTGTCCTCTGGGGGCTGACAATCTCCCCATCAGTGAAGCGCTTGAGCCACCAAATCAATTCAGTGACAAGAACAAAACAAACCACATGGACAAGGCGTCTTAGGTGACAAAGAGCTTTTATTCATCCGCTTTCTTACTTTCACTTCCTAATAGATAAGACACTGAGATACCCACAGGGGATTGTTTGTGCTATCTGTGCGTGAGGTTGAGGGGTTGCTGGTTGTATGAGGTTGCATCAGCGGTTGTGCTGAATGAAGACTCCTGGATTCCTCTCACATATACTGAGGCTATTCAAAGGAAACAGGTGGCGGAGTGCAGCGAGGGTGAAAGAGGAGGGGGTGGTGGCTATTGTAATTATTGCTACAGATGCTGTTATCTGAAGCACATCTGGAAGTGTTCTCATTTTCAGAAATCTCCAAATTCTCAGCAAATCCCTGCAGGTCTTTAGATTCATACACTTCCACAATATCTTATTTTATTTCCATGTGCTTTTTTAAGCTGCCACCTCAGTTGTATTGTTTTTCTTCATCTTAGACTTGTCATGAAAGATGTAATAACAGAGACCCAATGTTATGTCCACATATCAATAGACAGGTCTTGACTTCATATCCCGGATGAGCCCCCAAATATGTTATTGTTAAAACGTCTAAACAGGTTCAAAGTACACACAACGTTTGAAGTCTGAACTAAATGCAATGTAAATGATTTATTTTATAAAAAAAATACTCACAAACAAAAGACAGGTGTTGGGACTTACTGCCCAAACAAAGAAAGGGACGTCTAGGCACTCAACAGGATGGACGTGTGCCATGACCTTTTCCTGAAAGCCTAAAAACAAATTTAACTAAACACAAAAACTAACCCTCCTACCAAAAAGTGATACATCGTACTACAGGCAACTCAAAAACATGACAAATAGCTAATGATAAAATATATTAATAAAAGGATGTGGCTCATAGGCAGTGTCAGTGGCAGAAGGACGCCCCTGTAGGGTAAGCATCTTGCCTCACAGCTTTTGAGACTGGGTTTGAGATTGCAACAACAAGCTTCCTCTGTCTACAGATATTCTTTTATCTTTTCTATTCATTGACTTTTAGATCAGTTTGGGTGTTAAAACTCACAAGAAATCCCACTGCTACCGTTTGTGGCAGACCCGTTGTTTTTTTTTTTACTAAGAAAGTGTTTATTTGAAGTTTGATTTGATGTTTATCTTCTTATCGCGTAGACAAATTCACAGGTCTTATCAGAAAACACTTGTAGCTCTTTTCCATCGCCAGTTCTGGAATGGTCCGGTCTGATCATTTTTGGACCGATGTGCTCTGATATGGGTGTGGAATTTTCAGGCGAGTGTTTCGCCATCATGTCAGCAGGCGGGGTTAAATGATTTGTCATGCACGATTTTCTAAGTTGTGCAACTTTTCAGTATATCTGTGCTGCAACAACTGGTCTACAGAGCTAAAGACAAAAGCAGTATGCTTACCACAGCTTCCACATGGGACTCCAGAGTGCAGTCGCTAAGACCAGAAGCCTGCCTCGTTGCCTCGGCTGTAAAAAGCATCCAGCACGTTGTAGCAACTCTGTGTATTTCTCTCATCCGAAAAAAAAATCTGCTCCGGCTGTTTCTGTCCTTAACTATTAACTATATCGGGCTTTCTTCTTTCATCTTGGCCCAACACTGTGCCGATGTCCGCTCTGATCCTTCGGCTGTCATCCATGCAAAAAAATTACAGATCCATCTAGCTCCTCCTGTGGACTCTCACGATGACAATAAGAAGTGTTTGGAACTCTGGAGGTGACCAATTACTGCTACTTGCTGGCATTTTTACACTTTTATGTACATCTAGTGAAAATACAAACAAGAGAACTCTGTTTGTGTTGCTTGCTGCAAGTAGTGATGTATTTCTGTCAACCAACCAGTGGACTGTGTTGTTGCTCCACCCTAACCGTACCGCTCCAGAAGTTTCTGGACCTATAACAAAAGGGAGCCAAAAAAGTCCTGTGATTGGCGCAGTCCAGGTCAGTTATCTGGACCGGTTTTACAATCAGAACAGAAGAATTAGTGACCCGATCCTTTCCAGTCTGTGCCAGTTTGGGTGATGGAACAGACTTGTTGGATACTGGCCTTCATCGGGGTCAGGGAGCTGAATAGGTTGAAAGAGCAGTTTGACTGGATACAAGAATACGATTAGAGTCATTTCTAAACTAGAACCCAGGTGTGAAGATATGACACTGAATCATTATTTTCATTTGCGTCCACTCTTCCCTTTATTATGATCTTCATAACTATTTAAAAATCCTACATTTTACCTTCATTCTTCACTTCCCTTCATCTATGGTTACGCCACCACTTTAGCATAACCCAGCCGACCAATTGCATGTTCTTGCTCAGTCACAGTGGTAGGAAGCCCGGTCTCCTCTGATTACAGTGTGCTCAGGATTAGAGGGAATTTGCTTTAACATATTCAGTCTGGTATTATTCTGGTATCCCCTGGTGCATGCTTCACAGGAACACCAAAGCGGGGCCAGGACACCACCGTGTTGCAAAGAACATGCAGGGTACCAGGTGGAAAGTAGCCATCAAAGCTGTCTAAAACCGTTACAACAGGTTTGATTTTGCAGGAAAAAATCATAAAGCTTGCATTGAATGTGTCAAAGTGGCACTGTTGGAAGCTTTTTACAGTAAATCATAGGAAAATTTAGGTAGACTGAGGAATAATAGAGATGATATACTGTATTCTATAATATATCATCATGGCTTTTCTGCTCCTTTGTCATTTTGTATGACTACAACGTTCAATGAAATCTGAAGGGAAAAGCAGACAATTTTTGATTTGCATTCATTCACACATCAAGGGCACATTAAAATAAGAGCAAAGAATCTTGAATTTTCTCCCGTCTTATCTCCCTCCGCTTGGCAAGCGCCGTGGCAATGGAGCACTGGGGGGAAAAAAGCATCTTTGCATAAAACAGCAAGCAGGCGAAATCTAAAACAGTTGGTAAGGAACTCTAAATAATCACGGTGCTTTGGAAATGAATGCATTAGCATAACTTAGTCCCACTGAAGTAATCACTCGACTCAGGGTGAAGAAGATCCCCTCCGGGTTCATCTCAGAGTTCCTGCAGCGTCTATCCCACGAGTTCAGACTTGGCAGAATGACGGACCTCCTGAGACCAAAGGGTAGATGGAAAATGTGGCAGAGAAGAACCAGTTCAACTCCCCTGTTGGGATGTAGCTAAGTGTCATCGGCAAATGATAAAGCAGGGCAAATTCCCCACAAATAATTATTTTGAGTCGATTTATCCCCATGTGCTCGTAGGAATGACCAAATGCACTGAAGATACAATGAACCTATGAACTGAAAAAGATTTTTAACTATTATTACAGTTTATAATGGGTCACTCTGAGGTTTTCATGCAGGCTGAACATGAAAATAGTCTCCTACGCCTATCTGCTGCATCAGCTTTTGATAGAACACAGACGGTGATACTCCAGGATTAGAAAAACCTGACAGAGTGACATCACACTGTCACTTCACATTCATGGACTCGCCCATCTTGACTCACAATGGGAAAGGCTGTTGTTGGTCTAGGAAACAGCAGAGGACGTCTTGGACTAGTAGAAGCTAACTGTTAGCATTAGCAACTCCCATACACAGCAGAACTCCTCCAGGCTTGTGTTATTTGTGGAGATAAAGCATCAGTGTTGCAAAGTCATCAGAGTCAGTGCTAGAGTCACGTTGATGTTAGCCAGTCAGAGGTGAAATGTTCAAATATCAGGAAGTAAGACTTCAAATCCTGCAGTCTGATGCTCTGCTCTGATCTGGCAATCTTCTTGACCCTGAAATAGGCTCATCAGGGCTTTTAGTACCCAGAGAACAACTTACAAGCCATTAAATCCTACTAGAGACAACTGCAGTTAAATGCGTATTATATAATCCAATACGTGACATACACCTTTAGACCAAGATACATCAGATCCATGTTGAAAGCCTAATGCTGACCAGATTATCAAGCTAACAAGTTATCAAATCAACTGTTTTAAGAGTGTCTTCCATCCATCCATCCATTTTCATCCGCTTATCCAGAGTCGGGTCACGGGGCAGTAGCCTAAGGCGAGAGGCCCAGACTTCCCTCTCCCCAGCCACTTGGGACAGCTCCTCCGTGGAAATCCCAAGGCGTTCCCTGGCCAGGTGAGAGACATAGTCCCTCCAGCGTGTCCTGGGTCTGCATATAGGTCTCCTTCCAGTTGGACGTGCCCGGAAAACCTCACCAGGGAGGCGTCCAGGAGGCATCCTGACCAGATGCCCGAGCCACCTCAACTGGCTCCTCTCGATGTGGAGGAGCAGTGGGTCTACTCCAAGCCCCTCCCGAATGACCGAGTTTCTTACCCTATCTCTAAGGGAGAGCCCGGCCACTCTTCGAAGAAAACTCATTTCGGCCGCTTGTATCCGCGATCTCGTTCTTTCGGTCACTACCCAAAGCTCATGACCATAGGTGAGGGTAGGAACGTAGATCCACCGGTAAATCGAGAGCTTCGCCTTCTGACTCAGCTCTCTCTTCACCACGACCGACCGGTACAATGCCCGCATCACTGCAGATGCACCACCAATCTGCCTATCGATCTCATGCTCCAGTTTTCCCTCGCTCATGAACAAGACCTCGAGATACTCCAACTCCTCCACTTGGGGCAGGACCTCATCCCTGACTTGGAGAAGGCATTCTTTTCCGAATCAAGACCATGGCCTCATATTTAGAGGAGTCGATTCTCATCCCAGCTGCTTCACACTTGGCTGCAAACCGCTCCAGCGAAAGCTGAAGATCACATTCTGATGAAGCCAACAGGACCACATCATCTGCAAAAAGCAGAGACCCGAGGCACGGAACAGGGTCCATTCAGACTCAATGTCCCCGGCCTCCCCCGGAACATTTTGGAAGTTCTTTCGGAGGTGGGAATTGAAGCTCCTTCTGACAGGAGACTCTGCCAGACATTCCCAGCAGACCCTCGTGATACGTTTGGGCCTGCCTGGTCTGACCGGTATCCTCCCCACCATCTGAGCCAATTAACCACCAGGTAGTGGTCAGTTGACAGCTCCGCCCCTCTCTTCACTCGAGTGTCCAAGACATGCGGCTGCAGGTCAGATGAAACAACAACAAAGTCGATCATTGAGCTGCGGCCTAAGGTGTCCTGGTGCCAAGAGCACATATGGACACCTTTATGTCTGAACCTGGTGTTCATTATGGACAATCCATGACTGGCACGGAAGTCCAATAACCAAACACCACTCAAATTCAGATCAGGGGGGACGTTCCTCCAAACCACACCTCTCCAGGACTCACTGTTGTTGCCCACGTGAGCGTCAAAGTCCCCCAGCAGAACGAGGGAGTCACCGAAAGGAGCGCTTTCCAGCACTCCCTCCAAGGTCTCCAAAAAGGGTGGGTAGTCTGAACTGTAGCTTGGTGCATAAGCATAGACCACAGTCAGAACCCGTCCCCCCACACGTAGGCGGAGGGAGGCTACCCTCTCATTCACTGGGGTAAACCCCAACGTACAGGCACCAAGATGGGGGGCAACTAGTATGCCCACCCCTGCTTGGTGCCTCTCAGTGGGAGCAACTCCAGAGTGGTAGAGTGTCCAACCCCTCTCAAGGAAACTGGTTCCAGAGCCAGAGCCATGCGTTGAGGTGAGTCAGACTACATCTAGTCGGAACCTCTCAACCTCACACACCAACTCAGGCTCCTTCCCCACCAGAGAGGTGACATTCCATGTGCCAAGAGCCAGCTTCTGTAGCCGAGGATCAGACCGCCAAGGTCCCCGCCCTCGACTACCACCCATCACACACTGCACCCGACCCCTTTGGCCCCTCCCACGAGTGGTGAGCCCATGGGAAGGGGGACCCACATTTCCTCTTCGGGCTGTGCCTGGCCGGGCTCCATGGGTGAAAGCCCGGCCACCAGCCGCTCGCCAACGTGCCCCACCTCCAGGCCTGGCTCCAGAGGGGGGCCCCGGTGACCCACGTCCGGGCGAGGGAACACGGTTTCCATTTATATAATTCATCATAAGAGGTCTTCGTGCTGCTCTTTGCCTGATCCCTCACCTAGGACCTGGTTGCCATGGGTGACCCTACAAGAGGCAGAAAGCCTCACACAACTTAGCTCCTAGGAGCATTGATACACTCAAACCACCACGGTAAGGTGGCAGCCCAGGGAGAGGCTTCCATCTAAAAAATACCAGTTAGCATGATTCTAGAAACCTCCTGTTGACTTTACATGACACCATTAATCTGGTATAGAAATGTTACGGTAACAATGCTGGAACAGCCAGAGTTGACCTAGAAGTACTGTGGCTAGATGCCTCTTCTGCTGTTTATCCTGTCAACTCTTTAAGCGTATTGCTTCGAATTGCAAAAGCCAAAAATTCCACAGAAACTTTTCATAATCTTTTTGTTTTCTAAACAAAAATCTGGTGGATGGGAAAGTATAGTGAGTTTTATTCTAAACCAGTGCATTTGAAAACAATCAGCCCCTCCTGCTATACAAATATATGTTGAACTCCTGAAAAACAGTTTATTTGGCTCTGCCTACAGGGATTAATGTTAATCTTCTTAAACTTAATAATATGCTTTAATATCTGTATTAATCTAGTCAATTATGTTCTCTCGTTGAGCTTCATTCATTGAGTTTTTTTCAGTATCACTTTAAGTGTTTTGTCTTTTCTCGTGAGTTTCACACAGATTTATTCAAGAGTTGAAAATGAAGCTCAGATTCGTCTTTCTGTTGCTCCTCTTTTAAATACTTCTCTCAGTTCAGTTTGATGTCAGTTTCAAAGGAAATATCTGGAACTGTGAGTGTTTTTGTTTTCCTGCATACTCGGGTAAGGTCTCTAATAGTAAATTGATGCGGCGCTTTTTGAATACCACTTCTTTTATTTTCTAAATCCAACCAGTCACAAGTGTCTTTGTGAATATAGTGACTCAGTTGCTTGTGACAACCCACAGATTGTGTTTTTGTCAGTTCGGTTCTATCGAGCGGAGATGAAACAAAAAGACTGTTCACAATATTTCTAACACTCTGGTGGTTTTATTTTATTTTTAATGTGATACTGTTAAACTTTTCATCAGTGCTTGCTGCGGACCAATAACAGGCTCTGAGAGCATCCCGGTTTAGCAGGACAGTCACCACAAATGAGCAGAAAAGTTTTGTTTTCATGTCTAGAGAGCTGTCTTTATGCCTCATCTGCATAATGACAACACAGGCGAGTCCCAGTGAAGATGCCTGTAATTAGATTGTGCTGAATCACACAAAGGCCAAGAGGGAAGAATTCCACTGGAGCTCCTGTTTAGGGGAATTTGAAGTTGTTTTATACGGGACAATGTGTATTTCAGTGCTTATTACCATGTGCTTCTGAAGTTTGCTCCTTTCATCTGTACGGATTTCCAAAACAGTGAAAAGCTAAAAGTTGTCTGAATGCAGTGGATGTAGGGTCCCAGCTACCAGCCGGGCGTACTCTGTGGGACTTTTCCAGCGGTTGTACTCCGCTGCATCTCACACTGCACGACTATGTTTCAGGGCGAAGCTCATGGATCCTGGTTTCACCGTGCAGCTACACATATGCAGCCCGACTGCTCACACATGGGACCCAAACACAGGCTTAAGAATAGTTTCACACAACGTGTTGTCGCACCTTCAAATCCAGGACTGCAGAAGAGAAGAGACTGTTGTGTTGTTATGTCTAGAGGTGTCTACGCGACGCACAACACAAAACCCGGCCAAATCTCAAAGATTGTGGCACAAATGGAAAATGGCGCCGTGTACGCCAGGCTCTATGATGGTGATGCCTGCTTGTTTTTTATGATGTTTCGTTGTTTACCATGTCAGTTACTTTTGCTCCTGTCTGACTGCTTTCTCATGTCCATTCATAGGTTTGACTACTGACTTCCCAAAGTCACGGAATGTTTGAAGATCCTTTGATAGAAGAAGAAACGCATTTCTGTCCTTCTGCTGGTTTTTGGATTGACACAGGTAGAATGCATCGTCTGGTGATTTCAACAACAAGCAAAAGCTTTGCAGTGCAGCCGCACAAGTACACGATGGCGTGGACACAAGCTACGCGTGTAAACAAGATCGAGTGAATCAAAAGCCACGCACAATTCCTGTGGTTTTTGAGTCCTAGCTCCTCGTCCTAGTGTCTTTGCTGTGAATGTGATTAGAGGATGAGTGGCTTACCAACTCCACGGAAAATGAAAAGGGAAGCCAAGTCAGAGAGAAATGGAGACCTAGGAGAAGATAAAAGATTTACATAAATGCAGAGAAAGCCAGTCCTGTGTGTGTCCGCCCTCTGATTTTCCAGGTGTCATTGTTTCTCCATTTTCTTCGTGTGGCTGCCATTTTCAAACGCCTCACCCCAAATGTGTGTGTGTGTGTGTGTGTGTGTGTGTGTGTGTGTGTGTGTGTGTGTGTGTGTGTGTGTGTGTGTGTGTGTGTGTTCCCTGCCGTATTGTCTCTGTTTCCTGCAGCCTGAGTAAATGTCATCGCAAGCTGCTGCTCTTCCCAGACCACGCCGTGTGAGACGGACCAGCCTCCTCGCCGTGGCAACCCTCTGTTCTGCCTCAAAGAAAGAGGCAATGGGAAGAGAAGAAAGGAACTTTTATTCCCCTGCACACCCACAAGTTTCCTCATTCTCCCTCTCCCTTGTGTGGCGTAGCTCAGGCTTCAACCATGTGCTGAATCTCCCAGGCTCCACTGTGTGACTTGAAAGGAAGAGAGGAGGGATGAAATTACTAATTAGAGGAAGAGCCACTTCTTAGATTGGTTTGGCAAACTTAAATTTAGTGGGAAACCTTTTGGTGATGGGTTAAGGTGTTGTTCTTTGATAGGTACTTAAATTTGACTGACAGAAGAAATGACATGTTCCGCTATTCTGACAGGGGAAAAAAGTGTGATTTTCACATAAAAGGTAAAGAAAACGTCACTGGAATTATCAGCAAAGCAAAGAAAATGGCACTATTAGATTTCCCAGAGTAACTACTTTGCTTGGAGCCATTGTATTTGGTTTCAATCTATGCAGGCAGGAGGCTGTCAGATACCTTTCTTCTCTGGTAATGGCTTTCTTTTCCAAGCTGACTTGTCACCTCTAACAAGAAGTGCACCTTAAGGGATTTCACTGGTCATAAAGAGTGGTTGTAGTAGCCTGGCCAAAGACTGTCACTCATTTCCAGAGAAAGGACTATTTTTCTTTTTCTTTTCTTTTTTGTGACAGTGCAATCGGTTGTGGCACAAAGTTGAGCGGCTGAAATGACAGCACTTAGCTATCACCCAGCTCGAGGGGGAGGTGGGAGACGGTTGGAGAGACAACATTTGTGAGAGGAACAGAATTGTCATGGTCAGAAGTGAGGACACGTCTGGATGCAGGTAAGAGACCGGATTGAAAACTGGCCGAGGCCCAGTGTTCTGTTTCTGGTGCTTTCTGTAGAAACAATGGCTTGATCGTGCCATTGTGAAAACAAACTTTAATAAATAATGTGAGCTTCATTCTCTTAGCAAAGGTGCAGAACACTGAAGAAACAATTCATTATTATTTCAGACTGAACATGAAAATAGTCTCCTACAACCATCTCCTGCATTAGAAAAGCCCGACAGATCCACGTCACGCTGTCACTTAACATTCATGGACTCACCCATCTCGACTCGCAACAGGGAAGGCCGTTGTTGGACAACATCTCAGCTGGTAGACGCTAACTGTTAGCATTAGCAACTCCACCACACAGCAGAACTCCTCCTTGCTTGTGTTATTTGTGGAGATTAAACATCCATGTCACAGAGCATCAGTCAGCGGTAAAGTTGCTGTTAGCCAGTCAGTTGAGCTGAAGTGTCCAAATATCAGGAAACAAGACTCCAAATCCTGTCATGTTTAGCTCTCTGACGTGGCATTCTGCTAGTTCCTGAAACTAGCATCTCAGTTTCATCCCCCAAGAACAACTTGAAAGGCGTTTATTCCTATGAGAGACCACTGCACATGTGATGATTAAATGGTGGTCTACACCTTTAACAAACAAGCACAACTGATCACATAGCAACAGGAAATGCATTTTTAAATTCTTTATCGATATGCTTCATCATTTTATCACTTCCTCTGTGTTATAGATCCCAACTGTACTACTACTAATGTCCATAGAATAGAATAGAATAGAATATAAATAACCTTTATTGTCCCACAGTGGGGAGAGTCAGGTGTACCAGCAGCAGTTAAAGGTAAACGGGTATGCATATCCACACGAAGAACAATAAGAACTATAAAAAATAGAAAATTTGAATAAATTCAAGGATTCAAGGCTGTACAGTTGGGAAAAATTTTCTTCATTAAAAAAACATCAACAGACTATTTATAAGAAATGAAGTAAAGGATGTAAACAACAGCAGGGATGTAAACACTTAGCGGGTTCGTTGAGCAGTGTTGGTTTGAAAGTCTTCCAGCTGCTGGGAGGAAGGATCTATGATATCTCTCATTTGTGCATCTGGGGTGTAGCACTCTAACACTAAAGGAGCTCAGCTTCATTCACGTGGGACATGCTGTCCAGGAGTGGTGTCCTTTCAGACAGAGTTCTTCCTGCTCACACCACCTGCTCTGGGATGAGAGGGCATCGTAGGACAGAGCTGACCTTCCTGATGAGCTTCACTAACCACTTCCTCTCAGTTAGTCTGCTGCACCAACAGACCACAACTGAGCATGGCTGATGTCACCACAGAGTCTAAAAAGATCTTCAGAAGTTCCTAGTTTGCTCCAAAAGATCTTAATCTCTCTAACAGGAAGACTGAGGCCTTTTGGGCCTTTTGGGTTAGTGTCAGAGTCCAAGCCCCCAGGCCGGGCTCTCCCAGCTGACCGGCTTCCGTCTTGGACCACATTACCCAGCATGCCCCTCGCGGGGATTCCCTCCACGTTTCACCTGCGTCATCCATGTCTATATATGGAAGACGCTACACCGGTGTTCTGATAAAACGTCCTACTTTGACAAAACGTCCTACTGTACGTAATTTATGCACATTTCTGCTGCCAAACAATAATTCCAGCACAAATTTAAGTAGGTATGACAGTTTACCACTTACAGTAACTTTGCCAGAGTATGTTTGTAGCTGATATTCATAAAGCCAGTACGGTTTGACACTTCTTTTTACCCATTAAAGTGTGCTTGTAGGTCATATTCACAAAGGTAGCATGCTTTGGCACGTAATTTTTATGCTTGTAGTTTATAATAACAAAGGTAGCATGTTTTGGCACATAATTTTTATGCTTCTAGTTTCTAATAACAAAAGTAGCATGTTTTGGCACATAATTCTTATGCTTGTAGTTTATAATAACAAAGGTAGCATGTTTTGGCACATAATTTTTATGCTTGTAGTTTATAATAACAAAGGTAGCATGTTTTGGCACGTAATTCTTATGCTTGTAGTTTATAATAACAAAGGTAGCATGTTTTGGCACGTAATTTTTATGCTTCTAGTTTATAATAACAAAGGTAGCATGCTTTGGCACATAATTCTTATGCTTGTAGTTTATAATAACAAAGGTAGCATGCTTTGGCACGTAATTTTTATGCTTGTAGTTTATAATAACAAAGGTAGCATGTTTTGGCACGTAATTTTTATGCTTGTAGTTTATAATAACAAAGGTAGCATGTTTTGACACGTAATTTTTATGCTTGTAGTTTATAATAACAAAGGTAGCATGTTTTGACACGTAATTTTTATGCTTGTAGTTTATAATAACAAAGGTAGCATGGTTTGGCACTTGTTTGTAGAAGCAGTCTGCATGCCAAGGTGCTTAAGTTATACAGCTGTCACCATTGAAGTGATTGGAACACCTGACTATATACACTTTGACAATGAACTCACTCCATTATAGTTACAGTATATATTTACTGAATATATTTACAGATACATATATTTGACATTTATAGATCCAACAGAACACAGGGACAAAGAACTGAAAAAGAAATTTAATGTCAACTGTCATACCAAACCAGTAAAATCTGGAACACACTGCATTTAGCGTTTTGTGTGTGCCAGTGTGTCCTCCGATTGGAGATGAATGAAACTCATGAAAAATCTTCCTGGCATCATCCATGGTTTTTACTACTCTTCTGGTTCCAACAAAGAGTTCTCCATCTGCAGTAAAACAATATATATTTAGAATTTAATGTAACCACATATATGAGTTGTTAGGATTAACAATAAATTACTGACCCTTTTGTTTGAATTTTGAGGCATATCTTCTGAGGTTTTGCCTCTGAGCCTTGTCATATCCTGAAGGGTAGGAGCCTGCAGAAATGAATGTGAAAATCTCTTCCCACTTCTTCTCCATATCTATGAATGTAAGTAGACATTTTCTTCTGAGCTTCAATATGTGCAGTTAACAATGCAAATAATTTAACTTATTAAATAGCGACATTACCGAAACAGCCTTAAAACACCGAAGTTGCGGATTCAGAAGTGTTGTCCAAATACCACATGTCCAGTAACCACAGCAGACTTAACCAAAGCTGCAAATTCGACAGTTTTGTGCAGAAAGCAGATAGCGACTTTACTTTAATATTGACAAACAATCACAAAGGCTTAAATAAATCAATAAAAAGTACTAATACTTAACTACTTGCCTATTTTCCTGCAAATCTGACAACGGAGTAGCATGAAATCACAGCCGGATGCGTTTTGCTTCCCTTTTTGTGTTGTGCGCATGTGCGCACATGCGCAGGAACGACGGGTAGGACGGTTTACGGGGTAGGAGAAATTCCCGGAACACCGGCTCTTCACTCAGTCATCGTTCCACCGTGATCCATGATCAGAGTATTTCCAAAGCTACTACAGCTAAACCTCCACCTTTCCTCCTCAGACCTCATCCGTCAGCCGTTCCAGCACCGCTTTCAGCCCACCATCTGTATAATAAACGCTCTTACTCCCGAACCCAGTCTTCGAGTCTGACAGGATGACTGAGTCCATTAATCCAGCGGAGTTCGAGCAGGTGAAGAGAAAGATGGAGCAACTGGTGAACGAGAACGTTCAGCTCCACGCCCAGGTCGACCGGCTTAACACCAGACTGAACTCCCAGACCGATCTCTGCAGTTGTCTACTGCCGTCACGGCACTCCAGCAGCAGGTTCATGCTCTCCACCTGCAAGCCCTCACTCCACCGACGGGAGAGCCACACTTCAGTCTCCCGGAGAAGTGGAATGGAGAGACGGGGAGTCCAGACGGTCTGCTCGCTACCCTCGAGATGCAGTTCGAGTGCCACCCAGGACGCTTTCCCACTGCGCGTTCTCGAGTGGCACAGCTAACCTCCCTGCTCACCGGGCGCGCGGCAGAGTGGGCTGCTGCGCTCTATAATTCTAAATCACCGGACTGCAATGACTACGCTGCATACGTGGCTGCCCTCAGAAAGACGTTTGTTCCACCCAGCAGCGAAATGGGGGCAGAGGCACGACTCCTAAAACTCCGCCAGAAGGAGCGCTCTGTGTGCGCTTATGCGTCGGAGTTCCGCACCATCTCCGCCAAGCTGCGGTGGGATGACTCTGCCCTTCGAGCCGTCTTCTTGGAGGGACTGGCAACCTACATCCGGGATGAGATGGCGGGAAAGGAGCTGCCCCAGAACCTGGATGAAGTGGTGGATCTGGCGTTGCGCATGGATCAGCGGGTTCTGGTTCGGCCCAAGCCCTTCACTCGCCCATCCAGGGCGCCTGGACCTCTTCCTCGTTCCCCCACGCCTGCTCCCGGACCCGCTTCTACTGATGAGCCCATGCAATTAGGCCACCTTCCTCCAGAGGAGAGACAGCGACGGTGGCGCGAGGGTCTCTGTGCCTATTGTGGCTCCTCCCACCACAGACGCCTGAACTGTCCATTACGTTTGGGAAACAAAGGAACCCACTGAGTATCGGGGTCGCTCAGCCTGGGTCACCTTCAGCCCCCACCTCTTCAAATCGACTCCTTCTTTATGTTACCCTCCTTCATGGTGAGGCCTCACTCCAGATGCACGCGCTGGTGGACTCGGGGGCCGCTGACAATTTCATGGACATGGATCTGGCTAAGCGCCTATGGATCCCCATGACCCCCTTGGAGAGAGTTGTGCCAGTGACCTCGGTGGACGGTAGGCCCCTCCAACCCTATCCGGTCCAAAACCGAACCCAGCCACTCCAGATGATTGTCCAAGGCCACAGAGAGACCATCCAGTTCCTGATCATATGTGCTCCCTCCTCTCCTCTAATCCTGGGATTTCCCTGGCTCCGTCTCCATGACCCCCGGATTTCCTGGTCCCAGGGCCACCTTTTGGAATGGGGGGCCCAGTGCCAGGCCCACCTCTCTCCTCCTCCATCCATGCCAGACTGCCCGGCCGGTGACCCTGGTCCTACACCGCCCAATCTGCCACTGCCCTACCGGGACCTGGCTGCGGTGTTCGACAAGCGGCGCGCCACCACACTGCCGCCTCACCGCCCGTACGACATGGAAATTAAGCTGCAACCAGGAACCAGTCCACCCCCGGGGCGCCTTTTTTCTCTCTCTCCCGCCGAGTCCAGAGCCATGGAGGAATATATTGACCAGGCCCTCCGGCAGGGTTTCATCCGACCCTCGTCGTCCCCAGGTGCCGCAGGCTTCTTCTTTGTGAGGAAAAAGGAGGGTGATCTCCGCCCCTGTATAGATTACAGAGGACTGAACAAGATCACAGTCAGAGATCGTCATCCTCTGCCGCTCCTCATGTCCGCCCTGGATGCCATCTCCCAGGCGCGGATTTTCACCAAGCTGGACCTCCGGAGCGCCTACAACCTGGTCCGTATCAAAGCTGGAGATGAGTGGAAGATGGCGTTCATCACCCCCACCGGTCACTGGGAGTACCAGGTCATGCCCTTTGGACTGTGCAATAGCCCCGCCGTTTTCCAACGCTTCATCAATGATGTCCTCCGTGACATGTTGGGACAGTGGGTGTTTGCCTACCTGGATGACCTTCTGATCTACTCCAAGTCAGAGGCCGAACACTACCACCATGTTCGCGCTGTCCTGACCCGGCTCCTGGACAACAACCTGTTCTGTAAGCCCGAGAAGTGCTCCTTCCACCAGAGGTCCGTTTCATTCCTGGGCTACCTGATTTCGGATCACGGTCTAACTATGGACCCTCAGAAAGTCCAGGCGGTGAAGGACTGGCCCCTACCAACCAGCCTGAAGCAACTGCAGAGTTTTCTGGGTTTCTGCAACTTTTACCGTCGATTTATCAAAGACTTTAGCACCATTGTGGCGCCTCTCACCTCTCTCACCCTACCGAGCCCTCCTGGTCAACCGTTCCGGCTCACCCCAGATGCCGTTCGGGCCTTCCACTACCTAGTCGCTCGTTTCACATCGGCTCCTATCCTGCGCCATCCGGATCAGGCAGTCCCTTTTGTGGTCGAGGTCGACGCTTCGGATGTCGGCGCCGGCGCCATCCTGTCCCAAGGCGGCCCAGATGACAGGCTACACCCCTGCACCTACTTCTCCAGGAAGTTTTCCACCACCCAGCAGAAGTACGGCGTAGAGGATCGCGAGCTGCTGGCCATAAAATGGGCGTTGGAGGAATGGAGGCAGTGGCTTCTGGGCACCCCTCAGCCGTTCACCATCTGGACTGACCACCAGAACCTAACCCACATCCGGCCCGCCAAGCAGCTAAATCCTCGCCAGGCTCGCTGGGCCCTCTTCTTCGAACCCTACGAGTTCCATCTCGCCTATCGCCCCGGGACTAAAAACCAGAAGGCGGACGCCCTCTCCCGCCAGTTCACACATTCAGCGCCCACGTCCGAGCCGGCGCCCATCCTCCCGGAGCACCGTTTTGTGGCCCACCTTGGGTGGCCGTTGGAGGAGGCCATCCAAAACGCCCTCCGGGATGACCCAGCGCCACCAGAGACCCCCGCCAGTCGGCTCTACGTCCTCGCGGCCTGTCGCAGTGAGGCGTTGGCCTGGGCCCACTCATCACGCCTGTCTGGTCACGCGGGCTTCTCTCGGACTCTCAAGTTCTTGAAACGGGCTCTCTGGTGGCCACGTATGGAGAGGGACGTTAAGGAATTCACGAGCGCCTGTGACGTCTGTGCCCGCTCTAAGGCATCCACCCAGGCTCCGGTTGGCACCCTCAGACCTCTTCCGGTGCCCAGCCGCCCCTGGTCCCATGTGGGGCTGGACTTTGTCACAGGTCTCCCGCCGGTCAACGACCTCGACACCATCCTAACTAGAGCTGAAACAACTAATCGATTTAATCGATTATAATCGATTATTAAAATAGTTAACAACTTTTTTAGTCATCGATTAGTTGTTTAATAATCATATTTTACCACATAAAGTCTATTTTTTACCACAATCTGACATCGGTTACAATCTGTTAAATTTGCCGCCAGTGTGTGGCAGTAATGAGCCACTGATCTACCAGTGGGGCCGTAGAAGAAGAAATTAGCCAATAAGTGCCCTCGGTTTTCATGACGTATCACGTTACTGACGCTCATCTTGCTGTGAGAGATGGCGGATCAACAACAAATACGGAAGAAAAATAGAAGCGACAAAACAAGAGAAACCCCGGACAAAAACCTCACGAGTATGGGAGCACTTCACTAGATGCCTTGAAAAGACCTGTGACCTACAAAATATGCAAAAACCATGGCACGACGGAAGCACGACGTCCCTAAGTGAACATTTGAGACGAAAACGTGGGGGCTGATGCAGCAGAGGAATGTCCGGTAAGTAACAGAAAATAGACAAGCTAACGCAGATCACATTTGGGACTTAGTGTTAGCTGAGTTCGTTATAGTGGATGTTAAACATGTTTTTTTTTTTTTTTTGCCGCGTCAGTTTACGGTGTTCTACTTCTGATTGACTAGATGCAATCGTGAATCTCCTCCGTGTTGTGAATCATGTGCTTGCCAAATTTAGCACGTCTGTTTATAAGAATGTTCTCGTTAAGAGAAAAACGGCACAAACCCTTAACTATGTTCCTCATTCAAAAAAGGACAACTCCGCGGAGAAAAATATACAGACGAGCTGTGTCCAGGTGAATATAACGCGGCATAGTTGTACGCTTTCAATTTTTAAATACAGGAGAAATTCAGAAAGTCCTTTTTTTTAACTATTAAAAGGCTGTTTTACTATCTAACGCTGTAAAACGCCTCACAACACATTTTTGTCAAAATAAATGATCACTGTATTGTTAATTAATTCAAATAATGTAATATTGATTTAGTGTTGTAGTGTGTGTGTGCTGCTTTATTTTATATGTGTACTTAATTCAGTTTATTTGTGTTTCTTATGCAGAAAAAAACAAGCAACGATGGACAACTACATGGGGAACAAGACACTCACCCCCAGCAATGCATACCACTTACAAACTCTATTCCAGATTCTACATTATTTTTTATGGAATTTACCTCTTATATTTTGATGCCAAAAAATTATTCTGGACTGATATTTTGCACTGTTTAGCTCATTTTACACTGCTGACTGTGGTCATGTGCAATAAAATAGATTGCAGTCAACTGCACAATTCTCTTATGTTTTTCTTTTTCTTAACTGAAATGTATTCATCACTTGTATAGGTTAAATAGCTAAACAATAACAAACCGATTAATCGATTAATCGAAAAAAATAATCGACAGATTAATCGATTATGAAAATAATCGTTAGTTGCAGCCCTAATCCTAACGGTCACTGACCGGTTTTCCAAAGCTGTTCACTTCATCGCCCTCCCGGGCCTTCCCTCGGCCCGACGCACTGCAGAACTGTTTCTGGAGAATGTGGTCCGTCTCCACGGGTTCCCGGTCGACGTGGTCTCAGATCGTGGTCCCCAGTTCACGGCACATTTCTGGAAAGCCTTCTGCCATCTAGTGGGAGCTTCTGTCAGCCTGTCTTCAGGCTACCACCCACAGACCAACGGTCAATCGGAGCGGGCGAACCAACAGTTGGGCCGGTACCTCCGCTGCTTTGTCTCGGCCCAGCCCTCGCAGTGGCCTAAGTACCTCCTCTGGGCGGAGCTGTCCCATAATCTTCACACCTCCTCGGCCACTCAGATGTCCCCTTTCGAGGTCTGCTATGGCTACCAGACCCCAGTCTTCGCCCACCCAAAGTCGCGGTGCCATCCGCTCAATCCCTGGTGAGGCGTTGCAAGAACGCATGGATCAAGGCGCGGGCCTCCATTACCCGGGCCAACGCCCGTTACTCACACCAATACCTCCGCAGGCACCGCCCGGGTCCCTCCTATGCTCCAGGGGACAAGGTCTGGGTGTCCACGGCAGGCCTCCGGGTCCGCGCCGGTTCCAGGAAGCACGCTCCCTGGTTCCTCGGGCCCTACCCCGTGCAGGAGGTCATCAACCCGGTCACGTACCGGCTGCCTACAAGCCTTCGCGTCCATCCTACCTTCCACACCTCCCGGCTCAAGCCTTACGTGGAATCCCCCCTCCTGCCACCTCAGGCTCCAGCACCTCCGCCGGCCCGCTTCCTCGACGGTGAGCCCATCTACACAGTCCGGCGCATTCTGGACGCTCGCCGCCGGGGTCGGGGCTCGCAGTACCTTGTAGATTGGGCGGACTATGGCCCCGAGGAACGCTCCTGGGAGCCGGCCCGCTCCATCTTGGACCCTGCCCTCATCTCGGACTTCTGGGCCCACTGAGGTGGCCCGGGGACTTCTGGAGCCGCCCCTGGACCGGGGGGTCCTGTCAGAGTCCAAGCCCCCAGGCCGGGTTCTCCCAGCTGACCGGCTTCCGTCTTGGACCACATTACCCAGCATGCCCCTCGCGGGGATTCCCTCCACGTTTCACCTGCGTCATCCATGTCTATATATGGAAGACGCTACACCGGCTCTTCACTCAGTCATCGTTCCACCGTGATCCATGATCAGAGTATTTCCAAAGCTACTACAAGTAAACCTCCACCTTTCCTCCTCAGACCTCATCCGTCAGCCGTTCCAGCACCGCTTTCAGCCCACCATCTGTATAATAAACGCTCTTACTCCCGAACCCAGTCTTCGAGTCTGACAGTTAGTCATATGTCAAAATACAAAGAAAGAAGATTCTGAGCTTAGCTCAACTTCCCTCAACAATTCTGGCGTGTCAAAAACAGAAACTAGCTTCCTGTCTAGGCCCTGGGCAGCTGTGGCGTTTCACAAGGAGATCTGCTGAAACAGCTAAACATCAGTGTTTCTGTGTTAGTGTTGTAGCAGAGAACAATGTGTCATCAGTCCATCAGTAGCTTCTGAAGCCTCTGCGATGAGAACGGATATTGGAGCTCTGACCCGCAAGCTGGACATCACTAACGGGGGTGCAGACATGTTCCCGTGAGACGGACGTTACAACTAGAAACACAGTTTTGCATGTGCTAGAGGGCTAAGATTAGGATGGAGGTAAGGGGAAGTTTAAATAGCAAAAGGGTAAAGGTCAAAATTCTGTGAAATCTCTGTTTTATAGCGGCATCCGCTCCGCTATTATGGAAATTAAACTAACAAGATGAATAACATGAACTTATTTTAGGCACAGACAACATCCCCCACACTTCTAAAAAGCTTGCAACGCGCCTGGTCGCTCGTGTACGTCAAAGTTATCTTTCATAAGAAGATAATCAATAAAACGATTTATATAAAATGGATCCAGAAGTTGTAGCCCATCTCTGCCTACAATTTTTTGATATTTTTCACCTTGTTGGTAGTTTTACTGAGCAGGTGCCACTTTTGTCATACGTTTCTTTTTAAAACATGTTTAGACTGTTCAGAATACAAATCCAGGCTCTGTCACGTTTGATTGTTGTAATTAAACTTTGTAGGTGGGGAAGGTCAGAATGCAGCTCAGAAGCGCCTATGATTACGCACAAGCATGACGCGTCAGCACGGTCTCACAGTAGACCGGGTTGGAACTGTTCAGGTTTACGCAGACAATCTTTACATTTAGAATTGACATACAGATGTAAAATTAATGCAGTAAAATATAAAGCATTTTATTTATATATCCATTCATTATTTTACAAGCACAGAGAGCCGCATCAGATGGATGGAAGAGCCGCATGCGGCTCCAGAGCCGCGGGTTGCCGACCCCTGTACTAGCCTACTTTATTGTCCCCAGCAATTCTGAAAACAAACTGACGCCCTTGTTCCTAGATCATCCAGCTGTAACCTGTTTCTGATCATGTCTTTAGTCCCGCTGTAACACTGATGCATCAGTCTCAGACGTCATGGAGCTCAGGTGTTATTAGAACTACCTGTGTGTGTTCACCACCCAGCTTCAGCTCTTCTGTGGTTGGGTCTGACCCAAGTTAGTAAATGTAAGTCCTCCATCAGATCTGTGTATCTTCTAGTGCCATTATTTTTGTCTATTTATTTAACTATTACTAGATTAGCAGCACTGCGATGGAGTGGCTTTCTGTCCAGGGTGCACCCCGCCTGATTGCCCATTGACCGCTGGAGATAGGCACCAGCCCCCCCGCAACCCTACATGGACATTGTGGGTTCAGACAATGGGTGGGTGGATTAGCAGCAACAGAAATGTTCATACAATTATGTGAAGTTGGAAAAATTAGAATACTGTGCAAGATGACATTTATTTCAGTAATTTAACTAGACTGTGTAACGTGAGGAAATATGGGTTTTCTGTCACAAAGGTCATTTGACTCGGCTGGGTAAAAGAGCTGGGTCGCTGAGAACTTTCACCCACAGATTAAGACCTGAACGCCAGCGAGTCTGGGAGGAACCATAACATCTGAACACCTGCAGTACCAGAAGATGTGTTCCCAGGAAATGTAGTCATAACAAGTCTTAAACTTCCTTTTCTCTATTTTAATGATAACGATTAATCATTCTCATTTTGCTCATTATAAATGTGTTTTAATCAAATGAATGATTATTATGCTTTGGGTAATTATAATGGATTAATGAATCCATACTTGATTAAATAATGTTTGAGGATGTTTGTTAACGACCTTCACGCACACACACACTCAAACACACCCACACACAGATTCTCACAGTAAACTCCAAAACACATTTGCTGACGCACACGTTTTGCTTTGAGAAGAGAAAGGCTTTTGGTAAGTTTCAGTCTTATGATTCAGTTCGAGTTTGTCAACGAGAGAGTTCGGACGTGTTGAACACGCACCCGGGGAAGGGAGCCTGGAGCTCCTGTCCCACCCCCCACCACCCTCCAATCCCCCCTCACAGTATTCCGGTCAAGCCAGACCGGATAGCTGAATTACAATCGCTAACGCAGACTCGTCCAGAGTCTTTGATTTTTCTGAGTAATTAAACTTAAGAAAGCGCATCTGCAAACGCTTTATCATCACGTGTACCGAGGTAATCTCCTGGACCGGGTCGCAGCACGCCTTCGTCTTCTCTGCCAGCCGAGGTGTCACCCCTGGATGAAACATCGTCCTTTGACATCCCGGGTCCAAGAGGAGAGTCCGAATACGGTGAGACAGAACACGATAGATAGCGTTGATGCATCTTTTCCAACAAAACCTAAGTTTATTCAAACCATCACTTTTCACTCAGACACCTGTTTCTTCCTGAAGCAAAATCAGACACACACACGCATTCATCTCACCTCATTTTCAATTCTCACTACACTTTGCACACACACATCCATAATCACATCATATCACTCTCAGTCTTCAGCACCTCCAAAACAAGGTCTATTTGAGCAAGTTTACAATATCACCTGTTAAAGATTGTTCAACAAAGTTGCCAATGTTGATTGTTGTTTCATATGTTTGTCATTTCAAAACCTTCGTCTTCGTCTTCGTCTTCCTCCGCTTATCCGGGTCCGGGTCGCGGGGGCAGCATCCCAATTAGGGAGCTCCAGGCCATCCTCTCCCCGGCCTTGTCCACCAGCTCCTCCGGCAGGACCCCAAGGCGTTCCCGGACCAGATTGGAGATGTAACCTCTCCAACGTGTCCTGGGTCGACCCGGGGGCCTTCTGCCGGCAGGACATGCCCGAAACACCTCCCCGGGGAGGCGTCCAGGAGGCATCCTGACCAGATGCCCAAACCACCTCAACTGGCTCCTTTCGATCCGGAGGAGCAGCGGTTCTACTCCGAGTCCCTCCCGAATGTCCGAGCTCCTCACCCTATCTCTAAGGCTGAGCCCGGCCACCCTACGGAGGAAACTCATTTCGGCCGCTTGTATCCGCAATCTCGTTCTTTCGGTCATTACCCAAAGCTCATGACCATAGGTGAGGATTGGGACGTAGATCGACCGGTAAATCGAGAGCCTGGCTTTCTGGCTCAGCTCCCTCTTCCCCACGACAGATCGGCTCAGCGTCCGCATCACTGCAGACGCCGAACCAATCCGCCTGTCGATCTCCCGATCCCTCCTACCCTCACTCGTGAACAAGACCCCGAGATACTTAAACTCCTCCACTTGAGGTAGGACCTCTCCCCCGACCCGGAGGTGGCAAGCCACCCTTTTCCGGTCGAGAACCATGGTCTCAGATTTGGAGGTGCTGATCCTCATCCCAGCCGCTTCACATTCGGCCGCGAACCTACCCAGCAAGAGCTGAAGGTCAGAGCTGGATGAAGCTAGGAGGACCACATCATCCGCAAAAAGCAGAGA
Source organism: Nothobranchius furzeri (assembly GCF_043380555.1). NCBI lineage: Eukaryota > Metazoa > Chordata > Actinopteri > Cyprinodontiformes > Nothobranchiidae > Nothobranchius > Nothobranchius furzeri. The sequence goes on along the minus strand of NC_091745.1, from coordinate 37,237,066 downwards.
CGAGATTCTCCTGCCACCAAACTCGACACACTCCACACCACGGCTGCGTCTAGAAATTCTGTCCATAAAAGTGATGAACAGAACCGGTGACAAAGGGCAGCCCTGGCGGAGTCCAACCCTCACTGGGAACAGGTCCGACTTACTACCGGCTATGCGGACCAAACTCACGCTCCTCTGGTAAAGGGACTGAATGACCCTTAACAGAAAGCCACCCACCCCATACTCCTGGAGCGTCCCCCACAGGGTGCCCCTGGGGACACGGTCATAAGCCTTCTCCAAATCCACAAAGCACATGTGGATTGGTTGGGCAAACTCCCATGCCCCCTCCATCACCCTTGCAAGGGTATAGAGCTGGTCCACAGTTCCACGGCCAGGACGAAAACCACATTGCTCCTCCTCTATCTGAGATTCAACTATCGATCGGACCCTCCTCTCCAGTACCTTGGCGTAGACCTTTCCAGGGAGGCTGAGGAGTGTGATCCCCCTATAGTTGGAACACACCCTCAGGTCACCCTTCTTAAAGATGGGGACCACCACCCCTGTCTGCCACTCCCTAGGAACTGCCCCCGATGACCACGCAATGTTGTAGAGACGTGTCAACCATGACAGCCCTACAACATCCATAGCCTTGAGATACCCAGGACGAACCTCATCCGCCCCCGGGGCTCCGCCGCTGTGTAGTTGTTTGACTACCTCAGCAACTTCTGCCCCCGAGATCGGACAGTCCATCCCCAGGCCTCCCAGCTCTGGTTCCTCCTCGGAATGCGCATTGGTGGGATTGAGGAGCTCCTCAAAGTATTCCTTCCACCGTCCGACTATAGCCTCAGTTGACGTCAGCAGCTCCCCATCCCCACTGTAAACAGTGTGAGCGAGTTGCTGCCTTCCTCTCCTGAGGCGCCGGACAGTTTGCCAGAACCTCTTTGGAGCCAATCGATAGTCTTTCTCCATGGCCTCACCAAACTCCTCCCACGCCCGAGATTTTGCCTCGGCAACTGCCACTGCTGCACCCCGCTTGGCTATCCGGTACCTGTCTGCTGCCTCCGGAGACCCACAGACCAGCCACGCCCTGTAGGCCTCCTTCTTCAGCCTGATGGCTCCCCGAACCTCTGGTGTCCACCAGCGGGTACGGGGGTTGCCACCACGACTGGCACCGGCCACCTTACGACCACAGCTAGCAACAGCCGCCTCGACAATCGCAGAGTGGAACAAGGCCCACTCGGACTCAATGTCCCCCACTGCTCTCGGGACGTGGTCAAAGCTCTGCCGGAGGTGGGAGTTGAAGACCGTCTTGACAGGTTCTTCTGCCAGGCGTTCCCAGCAGACCCTCACTATGCGTTTGGGTCTGCCAGGTCTACGCGGCATGTTCCCTTGCCATCTGATCCAACTCACCACCAGGTGGTGATCAGTTGACAGCTCCGCCCCTCTCTTCACTCGGGTGTCCAAAACATACGGCCGCAGGTCAGATGATACGACTACAAAATCTGTCATCGACCTGTGACCTAGGCTGCCCTGGTACCAAGTGTACCGGTGGGCATCCTTATGTTCGAACATGGTGTTCGTTATGGCCAAACTGCGGCTTGCACAGAAGTCCAATAACAAAACACCGCTCAAGTTCAGATTAGGTGGGCCGTTCCTCCCAATCACACCCCTCCAGGTCAAGCTGTCATTGCCCACGTGAGCATTGAAGTCCCCCAGCAGGACAATGGAGTCCCCTGATGGAGCACTATCTAGCACTCGTCCCAGGGACTCCAAAAAGGGTGGGTACTCTGAACTGATATTTGGCCCATAAGCACAAACAACAGTCAGGACCCATTCCCCGACCCGAAGGCGCAAGGAAGCTACCCTCTTGTCCCCCGGGGTAAACCCCAACACACAGGCAGAGAGTCTCGGGGCTAACAAAAAGCCAACCCCAGCCCTCCGCCTCTCACCCGGAGCAACTCCAGCAAAGTAGAGTGTCCAACCCCTCTCCAGGTCTCCGGTTCCAGAGCCAATGCAATGTGTCGAGGTGAGTCCGACTATATCTAGCCGGTACCGCTCAACCTCTGCCACAAGCTCCGGCTCCTTCCCCGCCAGCGAGGTGAGGTTCCATGTCCCAAAAACTAGTTTTCTTGTCCGGGGATTGGACCGCCAAGGCTCCCGCCTTGGTCTGCCACCCGATTCGCATTGCACCGGACCCTTCATGTTCCTCCTGCGGGTGGTGGGTCCACAGTTGGACGAGCCCATGTATCCGGTTCGGGCTGGGCCCGGCCGGGCCCCATGGGCGAAAGCCCGGCCACCAGGCGCTCGCTCACGGGCCCCAACCCCAGGCCTGGCTCCAGGGTGGGACCCCGGTAACCCTCCGGGCCGGGTACTCCGACTCTTCGTTTTAACCGCCATGAAAGATCCTTCGAACCGTTCTTTGTCTCACCCTTCACCTAAGACCAATTTGTCATGGGAGACCCTACCAGGGGCACTAAGTGCCCCAGACAACATAGCTCCTAGGATCATTAGGGCACTCAAACTCCTCCACCACAATAAGGTGACGGTTCAAGGTTCATTTCAAAACCACTAGTTTAATTTGAAGAATTAAAACTTTTAACTTTCAAACTTGTTTCTTCATTGAACTGAAACACAGACACACGGATATTATCGTCAGTTTATCGATGAAAACAACCTTTGAGTCTTCTTAAAACTATACAATTTGGTTATTAATTTAATAAAATTAATATCACAAATTAATATGTAGAATGGTTCCTCTTTCATAAAAGAGCATAAACCATAGTCCTACATAATTGGCAGAGCCTAATTTAGGTTCACAACAACTGAGAGACCATTTAAAGGCCCAGAAACCTTTACAGGTGTTTCTGTTTGTAATGATGAATTTTAGCTGTTTGGTAAAATACCACACAGTGACATTTTAATAGTCTAGATTAGAGTAATGTTCCTGTTTGTACTTCATCCTGTTAAGTGCTTATTTATTTAAATTGCTCAGTTTTATAAAATGTTTGGACACACATTTAATTACGTTCCAGTCATTAGTCATTTATATTTCACTGTTGTAGTCATTTATAGTAAATTAAGTAAGTTTTATTAAGAGGGGAACCCATTTTTCTTTAATGAAAATAAGTAACGAAATAGTTATTTTTCTTGGTAATGAGTTACTTTTATAATCTTGTAACTCTGAAAGTAACTGAGTTATTTTTGACAAAGTAATCAGTAACAATAACTAGTTACTTTTTAAAAGTAACGTTCCCAACATGCTGACTCTGGTTAATAATTTTATAATTTCTAATTATTAACTATTTTAGACACAAAACGTAACAATGTAAAAATAGAAAAACCCAGAAAATCAAGATTTTTGTTTGTTTGTTGTCCACAATACAAGAATGGGCATGCGTCCACCATCCACATGCGTGTGCCATCAGCAAAGTTTTAATAATCTCTCTGAAACTTCATTTGTGTGCAGACGGGGCGTGCAAACGCAGCAGAAAACATGAGCGTTTTAAAGCCACTGGTGTCGTGTGAATGAGGCTCATTTCTTCCTGGAAGCAAAACAGAAAAACAAAACTGTCTTTGATGCAAACACAAGTTCATCTTTTCAGAAGGCCGTTTCTTCTGCGTCATCTTCACTGGAGTCTTCTGAATCAAATTACAACGGTCTTCTTTTCTGTGCGTTTGTGGCCCAAATCATTCAGTCTGTTAGTGTGTGATTGCATAAGTTTAATCTCGTGGAAAACAACACAAAAAGAGCAATTTGTGCGAAAATAAAAGTTTTGCTTTCTTCAAACCCAGAAACAAGCCGTACTAAAAGTTTCTCATCCAGAAAACCAAGGTGTTGCGTAGCTCTGTCACGTTATTCAGTGCTAAAACATCAATCTGTACTTTATACCAAAACCAGCTGAATCCAGTTTGGTTAGATATGAGAACGTTGTGAGTTATAAAAGATAAAAGCAGCAACAGCGTAACTTCTACTGTTATGTGTTGTGTGAAAAACGATGGTGACTTAAATTCATCTCCTCCTGATATCTGACCAGCTGTTGAGTTCAGACTGTTTCTATTCATGCAACTGAACAAGTTACCATGCATGAGCTTGTTCTTGTTCAGTAAATCATTTTTACATTTTTACTAATCAGCCTTTGCACACATTTCCTTATTAGAGCCAATAAATTCAGCTGGAAGCCGTGGAAAATGTTTGAGCAGAGCTTCCCTGTGAGATATAACCTTGTTTTTGACTGTTTGAATGATGTTTTGAAGGCTTGCTCACATTTCTGTAAACATGTGAGAGATGTGTGTCTGTATAATAATTGTGTGTTTGCCTAACAGTGTTTTCTGCTCGGCTGGCTATGCCGGTGCGCTCCTCTGTTCAGGTTTGCACATGACCCCGGTCCGGCTCCGTAGGGAGGTCCAAGCCTTTCATGTCTCCTGTTCAGTTCTGCCTCAAATCTGGGTCAAAGGATAAAAGAATCATCCCTATCGGCTATGATTCTAACACACACCGACACGCGCGGGCTGCTCTGAAAACCCGCTTTTCGGAGATTTGAGTAGTAACAAGGTGCTATTGTAAAGGAAAATTGCAGCAGCAAACTCATTGTCCTACATCTTTGTCATCTCTCTCCGTTATTCGCTGCACTGACTACTCATCCAGTCCTGCAATGACTAACATCACTTCTACTTGCTCTGTCCAGTTCTTCTGCAGTGAAAGGCATCATTCTGATTACTGTTGGGGGTACCGCGGCATCCAAGGGTCTCCAAAAATACAGACCATAAAAAGCTCTGAGAATTTAATCAATGCACAAAAAATGTCACACCTGTGGACTACTATTCACTGCTCTGCCTGGATGTCTGTGTAACATGAAACAGATAGGAGTGTAGCGTCATAATTTGTGAACCAAAGGTCACATTTTCCCAGCTGGGTCAAGCTGGGTCGAACTGTAACTTTGCCCCACAGATGAACCCGCCAGGAGCCGTGATGTCTGCTGAAACCATCTTTATCTGCTGCTGTTCCGTCCCAAGATGAAGGACGCTTCAAGATTTCACAATAATAATTTTAAACAATAATTTTAATAAACTCTTTGACTTTATTACAGTTTATTACAATCATCATAATAATCATCTTGGTTTAGTATAAATGTATTTTAATTACTGAAATGACTTATCATGATTTACAATAATAATAATCAAGTAATGTGTGTTCAGTAAACCAGAAGGTCATCTTGCACGTTAACCACCTCATGCAGAGGGTATCCAGGGTAAAGTCACCTCACATGTCTTTACTTCATGACCAAGCTTTCTGACGCTGAGAGGGCGTGTTCTGAGGTTTTGTTAAAACTAAATCTCGGCAGTTCAGTTCTTGAACCATACCAGGAGACGCGGGACGGCCGCCCAAGTCTCTACTAAGCATTCTGTCACGCCGATAGTCTTTTTTCGAATAAACACAACTGTAACCAGCTGACGCAAAACTCCTTCAGAGTTATTGATTTTGAGACACAGATAGTTTCACCAGTCGTGTGACCCACCGAGACATCTCAGGACCGGTTTGGTCGCATTAAGCTCCTTCTATCAACCTCGTGCCCGGAGGACATCATCTCCACCTGACATCTCGGATCCAGAAGAGGGTCTCCTGATACTGGGTGAGGTAGACACTTTCGACAGGTATGCTGTTTTCTATAAAACCAACTCAGTTAGCTGCAAAACCAACTTTATCACCCAGAACGCTTCTCTCGCTGACAGAAACCTTCTGATTTATTCACGCATCCAAAACCTCGCATTTCATTTTAGTTTCGCAGGTTTGCTTTTTAATTATAAGTTTTAATATCAAAGCTGTTAAATGGTCATTTTTAAAAGTGTTAGTAATAAATTCTTAACTTTAAAAACTCTTACTCTTCTTTGAAATGAAACATAGAATGGTGTATATTTTTGGTCATTGAAAAAGCGAAGATTCCTTTAAACTTCTGATTAAATAAATAAACTTTTGCTATTAAATTTATCTTAAAATTAAAATTAATATTTGGATTAAAATAGACTAAGCTCATTGGCATATGAACTTCTATCGAATATATAATATCCTAGATATTTATATGTGATAGAAGCTTCATTTGTTAACTTGTTGATCTTTTCTCAGGATCTAACCAAACAGTGTTAAATCCTAGCATGTAGTTAAACACGCTACAGCAGTATAAAGGTTATAGAATAGTCTAGTGGCACACTTTGCATTAGTCCAGCTGTTTTAAGCTGATAGCTCATCAGGTGTTCAGAAACTGAGTTTCCCTGAACTGCCGTGATCTAGGAGCTACTGTGTCTGCAGCAGGTCAAGCGTTTGTCTTCTTTTCACACAAACCCACTTCAGAGCATCTGAACTGTTTATTTGACTTACAGTCAAGCTGGAAGTATCACATTATACGCTGGCAGCGTGTTGATAATGAATGCAGTGGTTTACTTCCTCCTGACATCTATTTGTTCACCTCTTTCTCTCTGTGACTTTCCCTTTCTGCCCTCCAGTAAGCCCCTCCAACAATGCTGATGCTCTGGACTGGCTTCAACCCACACAGGAGGAAGAAGCCATGCTGGGAAATTAGTGTGTGTCAGTGTGTGTGTGGAAGCTTTCACGGATATGTGCGAGTGGCAGCTCTGAAAGAAAAAAGTCCTTGCCAAAAGTGCGTGTAGCGAGAACCCACAGCCCTCCTATATTTCTCAGGAGTCGAGTCTATCATCGAGGTCTTTTCTGCCTCTGGTGGAAAGCAGACGGAGAGGAGATTGTTCTTTCCCTGTGATCGTCTGCCCTTGCTGTAATATTAACTCTGTGATCCGCAGCGTTGGAGTAAGACAGTGCAGAAGACATTCAAATCTAATGTGTGCTATAGATAAAGGCTGAAGACCTCCTGCCAGTAACAGGGCACAGCCATCTGGAAGGATCACTTGCAGTGATGTTCCATCCAGGCAACCTCCTGCTGCATAGTGCCCTTCTTCATACATACACACTCAAAGGTTCATGCTGGATGAGGAAGAACCCTGTCAGGCTGACGAAGAAGGCCCCATGACAACATTTCCCTTGTCTTAAACAGGTTTTTTTTATGATTAGAAATCAGAGGAAATGCCGCCACCTTGTTGGTATTGTGCAGCCAAGGCTGCGCTGGACAAGCCCTTGTTTATAGTAAAATTGTGTCGCTGTGTGAATAGTCATCTGTGCCTGGCAGGGGTCTGTAAACAACAACAAACGTGGTTTACTCTGTCAGACAGCATGTTCCAGTCAACAGCAGCAAGAGAAGCTTCTGTGTGCCCTGAGTGATGTGCAAAGCACGCTCCTCAGCGTGAGCCTTACATCCGTCTAACTCCAGCTTAATGCCTTCATCATTTTTTAACTCCTCCTCAATAACAGCTCTGAAGAAAAGAAAAGAAATGTGGTTGTTTGGACACGCAATCCAATTTTCACTTTGTTTATGGTGTTTCGGACTGTAGATATGTAAATATCAAGATAACGTCCCTCTGTGGTGCACTCCAGCTTGATTGTTTAATCAGTTTTGGATTATCAACAAGTAATAGTCTCCACGCGGTCCTACAAAGACGATTTCTGTTGTCAAACAGCACTAATCCACTGGCCTGATTGTGTTCACATGCGTAAACTATATAATCAAATTGTTATAATATAATTGTTATAGCCTTTAGCTTGTCAGTCCTGCCAGAAAATGATCTCTCTTTCACCAAACCGAGGTCAATAAGAGGGTCCTTTGGGTCATGCGTTGGGTGTGGCAGCCATGTTGATGGCCTAACAAGTGTAAACAAACCATGAAAACAAACAATAGCTGGTTAGGGAGAAATAAAGAGTTAAACAACAAGGTAAAGTCCCAAAAAGGTTGCAGAATATACAGGAATAGGCCAAAATGGGACAGCCAGGGACTGGTTTTTGGACAAATCGAGCCTAAATGGTTGGGATTCATGTGAGAAACCAGAGACTTTCACACCAACAGCAACGTGTTCTACATAACGAACATTTTGGTTAACTTGCTTGGGCTGTGTGTGGATGTAAACATCTGAAGGAGAGGTTTACGTTTAATTTGCTCGTTTTTCTAGTAAAACAATCAACACTGCCACCCCATAGAAGGAGTGTGGCAGGAGAAGTTGGTATGTGTGTCAGTGACAGCAGTGCACGTGTGTTTAAAATCATCCTGAACACGTAGATAAAGCCTTTGGGATTTGAGTTGTTTCCACATGATAGCTATCCACTTTGATTTTAGGTCTAACTGTGACTAGCTGTTAGCTCATCAGTCTGGTCAGAATAAGTCTCTGTTGTTCAAAGAGATGTCTTTGTTTCCCCTTTCCATGAAACTCTACACTGGAACCAAGTCACCTACCAGCAGGTTCTTTGATCTGTTTTGTAATGCCTGAACCAACCAAGTGTGCAGGTTTTTAAGTATCTGTTAGTAACTATTAGAGTTCACCAGGGTGCTCAGATGAATGGTGGTGACGGTGAGTGTAAGTCAGGCCGGTGTGCTGTCCTGTGACTCCGGTGCTGATCTTCTGTCTTCAGCATCCAAACCACGAGGAGGTAGCCACAGAGGCATCTTGGGAAATTACCCCCCAGACAGACGCCACATTGAGACTTCATTAGCTGATCTGCAGCACGATCGAACGCAGCAGCTCTTCAGTAAACAAACCAATGGTTTTGTTTCAATGCGACTGGGGAGCAGCAAAAGGTGATTCCATGTGTTATTTTACATGCTCCCTCATGAGGAAGTGTGACTTTCTCCTTTAAGACAGTTTCAGTGCTTTCTGCGTGTATTTTAAATTTGTTTACATACCATCCACTATATTTCCATTGTTTTTATGTGAGTGTGCCTTCTTTCTATCAGTTTCTCTTTGAGTCCCTGAACAATGTTTGTGCCGAGGTGAAAGAATCAGGATGAGGTGGTATAAGTCAGACTGCAAGTAAATAACACGCAGCTACGCTGTCAGCCGTCCTGCCTCTCTTCTGCTGTTTTCTCTCTTCCCGTCACCTCAACACCCACAGTGACCGTGCTGCAGCAGTTGAGCTCAGCACTCTGCATCTCTGCCAAGCTTCTGTGCCTGAATTGATAACTAAATTGACTCTTGCCATGTAATCAATTATGCTGCTCATCCTTGCTTCTGAATCAAACAGCTAATTGGCTTGTGCCACAGAGAGGCTGAAGCTGGAGGTGGACCGGTGCAGGAGGGACTCTTGAATCACCCACTTACAACATGTCTGACTTTACATCTTTGATTGGCTTTTGTGGAGCAGGGTGTGCTTGGGTGTGAGGCTCTCGCAGGTTGAGATTGGACCTCAGTGACAAATCCTGCCTGCACACAGCTGGTTGTCTCTCTGCTTTGATCACAACCTACAGATGCATGGAGGTTTCTCTTCCATTAGGCAGCCTTTGTTGCTCTTTACCAAATGTACAGAAAAACCTCATTGCCACCTGCAGTCAGCGCTGCTTTGTCTGAATGCACACAGAGCAAAGCATTTCAAGCCCAAACAGAGCTGCAGTATTGATTCACCCCGAACCTCATTCCGTTCTGTCCTCTGAAACATGCCTTTTCACTCGCTTGTCTTCTATTCAAAGCTGTCCAAAGGCCTGTGTCAATGGGAAGCTTGACTTCATTCCGGAGCTCTGGAAGCCTCCTGGGGCCAAAGCATGGGCTGCTGGACCATGACAGACAGGGGGCTAATAGGTCGGATAGGATTGGATAAAGGGGGAAGGGGAATGTTATAAAGAGAGAAACAGTTTTAAGACCAGGACACCACCATCTGCTTTTGTGGTGATGAGACTCAAAGCCTGAAGGAGCTCTGCAGGGTCCCTCTTTCAGATGGTCGTCCCACATATGGGCTTCATATTTCACCGGGACAGACAGTAGCAGGGCTCATCGGGCCACGGCCGAGGACGCCTTTCTGTCTCCCTGCATGGGTCCCAGCCTTTGAGCACAGCAGCACGATTACTTTTATTTCTCCTGAGAAATGTGGCAAATAAATGACCATGCTTGACCCAGAGGATTCAGGCCTCCACCACCACCACCCCACTAAAGGAGGTACAGCAGAAGGGGGGGGGGGGGGGGGCTTCTGGTCATGCAACTGTTGTGAGAAATGGTGGAGAAATAGGTCAACGAATGGCTCCAACAACATGCTCCCAGGGTTATTAATTATTAAAGTGACTAATACCGCATTTGCCTGGGAGCACCAGGGGCTTCAGTCCACCAAAACAATATCCTGCTGCATCTTTCATGTCCATCCTCTCTCTTCACTTCTCTCCCTTTCTCCTGTCGTCCTCCTAATTTCCTCCGACTTTTCTCATCATGCCCTTGCACACGTTCTGTTTTGTTTTTTCAAACATAAACATTATTATCTAATTATGCCTTCGCACTCATTCTTTACTATCTATGGCCCTTGTTTCCTCTCTGATAGGATCCTAGCCTCTGTCCGTAAGTGAGGGACTGGGGAATAAGTGAGAACCTTGATGGGAAATGTGAAGGCCAGCAACACATAATACCAGCTTGATGGAAACTAGCCACTCTTAACTCCGCGTCTCCTTCGCCTCCTTTTTGCCTGCCTCAAGGTAGCATATGGCATTTCCTCAGACTGCAGGACTTGGTGGCCTCCCACACAACAGTGTGCATCCATATCTTCCTCACTCACTCACGGCTCCCTTATGGGCTCTCCAACAGTTATTTTCTTCCTCTTCCCTGATGCTGCGGTGGAGTCGCATCCTTCTTTCTATTTTGCACAGCCACACTCCAGTGATGTTCAACGCAGAGATGGCTCGAGTCTGGCAGGAGAGAGGAGGGCTGCAGAGCCTGGAAGGAACAGTCATTAGTAAAATATTAGCCAGACTGTGCTCTTCACGCCCTACTCAAACTTCTCTGGGATGCGTGCTGACGTCCAACCCTTCCAAAACAAAAGGCTGTGAGGGGGAAGGTAGTGTGCCCTTGTTCTTTAGACACATCATTCGTTTCCACAAACACATATTCATAGAGTACAGCAGCTCATATCTAGTGAGAGGTGTGCTACCCTTATTGGGAAAAGAAGAAAATAGCAGCAATAAAGAACATTTGACAGGACAAGGCTTAAAGAAGAGAACATGGTGGCTTCTTCAGACTGAGCAGGTCTGACGAGTTAGCTATACCAGACTGCATGCAGCGGAAGATGTGTAAGCACAGATGTATTTCACTGTCCTATAATTATAGTCAAGGACCTTCTAAAGACACAAACAGTCATTACAGCAGAGCCGCTGATGGGTGCATGCAGGCTGACATGGCTGTCCTGAAATTTCTATTATCTTTGATGCATTTTAAAGTTTTTGTGTAGAATCTGTTTTATGTGTTTGTAAAATGTTTGTGGCAGACAAAAGCATCTGATTCTGACTGATGGTGAGCACGGAACAAGTTTAGAGATGCAGACGAGTCGTGGGTTTTGCCTCTGGATGAAGACGAACCTGGTGATTCCAACGAGAACACAGAGGATGCCATGTTGGTTAGAGCTTCACTCCTGGCTGGGAGTGATGATTCCTGCGTGTGTGTGTGTGTGTGTGTGTGTGTGTGTGTGTGTGTGTGCGTGCGTGCGTGCGTGCGTGCGTGCGTGTGTGTGTGTGTGTGTGTGTGTGTGTGTGTGTGTGTGTGTGTGTGCTTGTGTGCGCGCGCGTGTGTGTGTGTGTGTGTGTGTGTGTGTGTGTGTGTGTGTGTGTGTGTGTGTGTGTGTGTGTGTGTGCTTGTGTGCGTGTGTGTGTGTGTGTGTGTGTGTGTGTGTGTGTGCTTGTGTGCGCGTGTGTGTGTATGTGTGTGTGTGTGTGTGTGTGTGTGTGTGTGTGTGTGTGTGTGTGTGTGTGTGTGTAAAATCCATGCTGTGAAACTCAGAGATCATCTTTTCTCTGCCCAGGAAACCTGTGGCCAGACAGCAGCGATCCCAGCACACTCCTCCTCTTATTCCTCTCTCCTTTAACAATCTTCTGTTTTCTTCCTATTGAATAAAAACAAACATTGTATTTGAAACATCTCTTCATTTTGTTGGTTCATCCATTTTTCTTTTGATGCTTTAATCTATAAACTAGCCACTCCTTTGTGTTTTTGCCCAAGCTCTTTCTGTTTCCACAGAATTCCCTCTGGAATTAAACAGGAAAGTCACAGGTGTGAGTAATTATTTGAATACAGCAAGTACTCGCCTGCTCTCACGTTCTTTTCCTCCTGAGTCCCAGACAGACTCCATTGGGCAGGCAACAGAGCAATTAGTTTAATTTGGTTGCCTTGATTCATCTAACATCAGCCCACAATGCATGTCCACACTGTATTAAACTCTGCCAAAATCGTCACTTTGCTGCAGAACTTCAGAATACCAAATACTCCATGGAGTCAGCGTCGACGACGCTGGTCACACATCAGTCTGGTGCACACTTTTGTTTTATATGTGAAACAGTTTGGTTCTTTGATGTTTGGGTTGTTTCATTTAGATTTTAAAATAATGGGGTTTTTTTTTGTATTTTGTTGTTTGTAGAAGAAAAAAACCTGGAAAATAAAATAATTCCACTTCCTCTATAAATCACTATTATCTACTTTACTCAGAACGAACCTTTGAGTTTAAAAGCTGAAGGCATCATGTCTCCATACTAGTTATAACTGTGGGTATAGAAAGTATTCAGACCTCCGTCAATTTTTCACTCTTTGTTTTATTGAAGCCATTTGCTGAAATCTAGTTAATACATTTTTTCCTCATTAATGCACACACAGCACCCCGTATTGTCAGAAAAACACAGAATTTTATACATTTCTGCAGCTTTATTAAAAAAGACAAACTGAAATATCACATGGTCCTGAGTTTTCAGACCCTTTGCTCGGTATTTAGTGGAGCTAACACAATACAGCTACAAGTTTCTTACACCTGGTTTGCAGATCCTCTCCAGTTCTGTCAGGTTGGATGGTGAACGCTGGTGGACAGGCATTTTTAGGTCTCTCCAGAGATGCTCAGTTGGGTTTACAGTTTTTCTCAGTTGCTTTGGTGCATTTCTCACAACAGAATTAAATTTACACAACATTTAGTTCAACCTCCACAACACGTAGTCGTTTTGGAACAACCTAGTGGCGGTTTCATGTTCATTTTGTCCAAAGTAATCACAAATGTCTAAAGAATGGTCACTTTTGACTTGCTATTCATCACTGTCTCCTTGCTTTTATCATGAATGTCACAATTATTTATACTTGTACCGGCTGAATAGTCATTGTCCTTACAACTAATAGTCTTCATTTCATTGCTTCTGTCATTGCACTAAAAACTGTTGAACATCTTGTCAAACAATTTGTACACCCATTTTGAAAACCCTAGTGTTAAGGAGTTTCCATGGAAATCTCTATAAATTACTGTTCTCAGGTGAACCTTATCTCGCACTAATGAAAACTGGTGTGTGTCCTGGTGACAATCGGACGATGTATGTAGTGGTTTGGGATAATGTTAGCTTCCATCACTCTGCTGTAGTCAGGCAGTGGTTTGCAGCACACGACAGGATGCTTATGGAGTTTCTTCCTCCTTACACTCCATTCCTGAATCCAATTGAGGAGTTTTTCTCTTCCTGGAGGTGGAAGGTATATGACAGACATTCACATACCCAAATGGCCCCGTTAGCAGCCATGGATGCAGCTTGTGATGACATCACAGCAGAGTCCTGCAGAGGGTGGATTCGACACTCCAGGAGATACTTTCCCCGATGCATCGACAGAGCTGACACTAGCTGTGATGTTGAAGAAGATATGTAGGCAGACAGAGCCTCTAGATATCAGTGACTGATATGCAGCAGTGTCTGATCAGTATTTTTGTTTTTGTTTTGTTTCATAACTACTGCAGTAAGGTTTACTGTCTAAGTGAGTTTATGTTTGCTGTAAAATGTTTGTTTTACTCTATTTCCCCAGTTGCACAACGCTGTGAACAGTTTCAGTTAAATATTATCAAGAGTGCACATGAAGTGTCTTGATTTTCCTTTACAACTGATGGTTTTCAACATGCCGTGCATGCTGTCCAGACTTGACATGTCATTGGGAAGCACCTACAAAGAAATCCGTCACAATGAGAACATGTTCAAACATTTGATTTTGTGACCAAAGGTGCTGGTGTAATGACTTGTAATTGTGACAGCCCTGACGCTTTGATTGATATAAGTACTTGCGTTTGATGAATATAGTATCTGTTTAGATTAAGGGACTTGCTTTTGAACAACTGACTTTTCTTTTTGATGAAGTGACTCACTTTTGCAAGTTATCCACCAAGTTTTGCAGTTTGCACTAATTGTTTTGAGAAGAGCCTTAGTAGTGGTGCAGAGATCAATTCTGTTGTGAGAAATGCACCAAAGCAACTGAGAAAAACCGTAAGTCGGGACTCTGGCTGGGTTATTCTAGAACAGTCACAGAGTTGCCGAGAAACCAGTCCTTGGTTATTTTAGCCATGTGTTTAGGGTCGTTGTCATGTTGGAAGGTAAACCTTTGGCCCAGTCAGATGTCCTGAGCACTCTGGAGAAGGTTCTTATCCAGGATACCCCGTACTTGGCCGCATTCACCATCCCTTCTATTGCAACCAGTCGTCCTGTCCTTGCAGCTGAAAAACACCCCACAGCATGATGCTGCCACCACCATGCTTCACTGTGGGTACTGTATCGGACACGTGATGAGCAGTGCCTGGTTTTCTCCACACATACCGCTAAGATTTAAGGCCAAAAAGTTCTATCTCAGTCTCATCAGACCAGAGAATCTTATTTCTCACCATCTCGGGGTCCTTCAGGTGTCTTGTGGCAAACTCCATGTGGGCTTATATGTCTTTCACCAAAGGTGTGGACTTGAGTCACATGACTTGGACTTGAGTCATTATTTTAATAACTTCTGACTTGACTTGATAAATGCTACAAAGACTTACAACTTGACTTGGACTTGAACGCCAGTGACTTGCAACTTGAATCGACTTAGATCTGTTGACTTGATGACTTGAGCATATTTGATATTTTAGCACAAAGTGGCACGGCATGGACAAAAATCATGAATCATTCTTGGTTCTGGGTTTGATTTACTGCTGAATGCAGCAGCACTTTGTTTATAATCAGTTTCAGTTGAACTTTCTGCTGTTTGAGCAAATAAATGAAGCTTTAAGAAGCTTTAATTCTGGATTTTAATTATTATCGTCATCATTAAATTGAAGTTGGACAGATAACTTGAATATGACTAGAAAAGTCAAAGGTAAGGACTTGGACTTGACTTGGACCTCCACATCACTGGCTTTAGACTTGGACTTGATTTAAGACTTGACTGGAAAGACATACCTCTGTCCTTCAGATGTGCCGTTCTGCCATAAAGCCCTGACTGGTGGAGGGCTGCAGTGATGGTTGACTTTCCACAACCTTCTCCCATCTCTGACTGCATCTCTGCAGCTCAGCCACGATGATCTTTGGGCTCTTCTCCCCCGGTAGCTCAGTTTGTCTGGACGGCCTGCTCCAATAAGGGTTCTGGTTGTCCCAAACGTCTTCCATTTACGGATTATGGAGGCCACTGTGCTCTTAGGAAACTTAAGTGCAGCCGAGATGTTTTTGTAACCTTGCCCAGACCTGTGCCTTGCCACATTTCTGTCTCCAAGCTCTTCAGGCCGATACTTTAACCTCGTGATTCTCATCTGCTCTGACATGCACTGTGAGCTGTAAGGTCTTATGAGGACGGGTGTTTGGCCTTCCTAATCAAGTCCAATCAGTACAATCAAACACAGCTGGACTCCAATGTGAAAGGCGAAAGCACCTGAGTTAAATAAATGAGTGTCACAGGAAAGCGTCTGAATGCTTGTTTTCATTTTCAATAAATCTGCTTACATTTTAAAATTTTAGTTTTTCCATCACTATGGGGTGCTGTGTGTACATTAATGAGGAAAGAAATAAATGTAATTGATTTTAAACGGCTGCAATGTAACGCTGCATTTACTAGAGACAGTTGCAACAAGTCTACAAAAATTTAGAGGGGGACTTGAACAAAATTTCATCCTCAGACCAAAAAGTTCAATAAACTATGTTGAGTCTTAAGCCTGGTTCATGCTTCTCCGTCAGCTCCGCAAGGGACAGACACGCACGGATTAACGGAAGCGTTTTGCTCTCATAATTCTCCATCTCCTGGAGAGTGTTACAAAGCAATTGCCCGCCAGGACAACAGAGGGCGTAACACTGTTCTGTGGTATCCTGTCATGTATCGGTCCAAGATGGTGTGTTTATGTTGTGTTTTTTGTATATAAGAGACTTTTTAACATGGACAAATTTGTCTCTCATCCTCCTCCACCTCTTCATGCGCTCGCCACCTCTAAACCCACATTTCCTGTCATTTCCGTCCACAAATAAAACGCTTGTTGCGCATCGTTTCACTCCTCCAGTCACGGGGGGATTACACTTTCATGTTTTAGAGTTTTTTCGCGAGGTATTCGTCAAGCTTCTCCGTGTCTGCCGCTAGTTATCCTC